>NC_053166.1:154181318-154303818 GCF_016835505.1 Polypterus senegalus
AGTTCATGCTAGCAGACGTTCGTGTGTCTGAATCAAAGCAGTTCTGCCAAGGCGAGTGGGCTAAAAGTTCTCGACAGGGGTGTGAAAGGCAGATCATCAAATTAGAGGAAGCGTTTAGTTGTGCTGCTACAACCAAGTATGGAAAGTTTGGTTACTGATGGCGTGTCATCATAGGGTGTGATAGATAATTTTGCTCATTAAAAGAAATGATTCAAAAAGTGCAGGGTGTTCACTTCATTTAAAAAGGACCCAGGCCTCTCGTCATATAAAATGTGCAAACACAGAGGCTAACAGAAAGGGGCCTTGTATAGCAGCTTGTAAAATGTTTATTGTTCAATACCAAGTAAACTGTCTGAATGACTCACATGCTGCTGCCGGTCAGAAAGAATTTTCCAGAGTCGGGGGAAAAGCTGAATCCAGGTCTTCTCTGCCAGAGGAGTGGAAATGTGGCACAGCTGGACAAAGGCATTGAGCAGCGTTCCTGTCTGCTTGGGACAGAGAGGGGACAAAAGATGAAAAATCTCATAACGCCCACCACCCACCCAGTCCATCACTTCCTCCCCACACAGAACCAGCCTGACCTTAACTTCCCTCAGAGAGTCCAGGAATTTATCGTGCTTGTTGGTCAGCATATGTAGTTGGTTGCCAGTGTCCTTCTCGGCTTGTTCCTTTGTTTTCAAAGTGTTGCTCTGATCGCCAGGGGCGAGCTCGACATCAATCTCTACATCCTGTGGAGGAGACGGAAGAAGAAGTTAGGGAGAGGTTGAGTAGCAAACCTATGAGACTGCTGTAGGGTTAGTAGCAGAATGATACTAAACTGAGCAGTCGTCCACGCTGAGGTAAAGGCGGCCTCAGGTTACAAATGGAACTCGCCTGTACAAAGTGTCACACGCTGTGCCACTGCTTGAACTCTCTTAATATTCAAATTCCCACTGTTTTATTATAAAAAAAAAAAAAAACTGTGTGTCATGAGGTCAGCCACAAGGTGCTTTGTATCCAACTGAGATGGGAGAGCAGGCATATGGTCCTCTTCCCTCACAAAAGTGACCCACCAATGACAATGTGCGTCTGATGTCATTTATGGCAGGCAGGGAGCGGTTGAGCAGCAAACTTATGAGACTGCTGTAGGTTTAGTAGCACGATGATACTAAACTGAGCAGTCGTCCACGCGGAGGTAAAGGCATACAGCAGTGAAAAGCACTGAAGCCAAGAAGGGTGCCACGCAACCACCCATCCAAGGGCAAAATAAAACAGTCTGAAATGAGTCAACACCCCTCCTTTAAACAAATCATTTATTTTTCGCCAAGTGTAGTTTATTTATGGCCGTGTGAGAAGGTGGTTTTAAGTATAGATGTACAGACGTCTAGGCCTGCTAGAGAACACCAACTTGGATTGAATTCACACCCAGCACTTTCTGTGCTCTTTATTGTGTTGTAGATTTACTTTTAAATGGATAAAGCAGCAACCTTGCCCATCAGTCTACACTCAATAAACCATAATAACAGAATAGAGGTTTTTTAGAAAGTTTTGCAAATCTATTAAAAACCAAAAAGGGCTGGAGTCTGCCTGACAGGGAGCTGA
Organism: Polypterus senegalus; assembly: GCF_016835505.1. Lineage (NCBI taxonomy): Eukaryota > Metazoa > Chordata > Cladistia > Polypteriformes > Polypteridae > Polypterus > Polypterus senegalus. Next base: position 154,182,900 of record NC_053166.1, read on the forward strand.
TACAATGCAATACGTCTCCATTATTACAAGAGGGGTGTCAAGAAGTCAAAGGATTCCTGTAAATTAAAGATGACCCATAGGCTTACTCTCTCCAATTCTCTGGGGTACCATCTGTCCATATGCCATTCTGCCGTATCTCTCGATCCTCCCAGAGGCCATGTTGGAGAAGAGAAGACAGCTCATCGTCTCACCCACCACATGACAATTCAACTCAGGATCCCAGATTAGGACCCGAGTACAGCCATACGACGGGTGACACCTTAGCGCCATACTAGTTCAGATGGAATGGAACAGTGTGAGGTTTTTTTTTGGTGACTGGAGTGCCAATTTTGCCACTAATCCCCAGGGTTTTTCCCTGCTGGGCTGGATGCAGAGTAACGTCATACTCAGGACGGAGCAATTGCAGGTTAAGGGCCTTGCTCAGGGGCCCAACAAAGTATAGAGTCACTTTTGGCATTTAGGGGATTCGAACCAGCAGCCTTCCGATTGCCAGTGCAAGTCCCTAGCCACTAAGACAGATAGCCACCTAGTAATCATAGTGAATGAACCATGTTGTGTTAGTAAGTGGTCACACTTGTTGTACTAGGCTTATATTGTATATTTATAATGTACTAGGGGGCTTCACCTCCTGCTCACTTCACTTACCAACACCCCCGACAAGTGCTACGCGCCAGCCACTTTGTGTCTCTGCCGCTCGCGTATGTCGATTTCACTTTCAGCAAACAACAAATCTTAATTCTCACACATACGCCTCTTCATTGGGAAGAAACACTACTTTTTCCCTGATGGCAACATGAATTAGACGATCGGCAAGTCTATGACTTCAAGTTTACCTCCAAGTTTGGAATTCTATGAGGAGGCAACAAAAGGATACGATCAAAGTGGAGCAGATGAAATTATTTATCTGGACTTTCAGAAAGCATTTGATAAGGTGCCACATGAGAGGTTGGGCATCAAGTTAAAAGAAGTGGAAATTCAGGGTGATGTTTTTAGATGGGTGCAGAATTGGCTCAGACACAGGAAGCAGAGGGTGATGGTGTGAGGAACCTCATCAGAACTGGCCGATGTTAAGAGTGGTGTTCCACAGGGGTCAGTGCTAGGGCCGCTGCTATTTTTAATATATATAAATGATTTAGATAGGAATATAAGTAACAAGCTGGTTAAGTTTGCAGATGATACCAAGATAGGTGGATTAGCAGATAATTTGGAATCCGTTATATCATCACAGGAGGACTTGGATAGCATACAGGCTTGGGCAGATTTGTGGCAGATGAAATTTAATGTCAGTAAATGTAAAGTATTACACATAGGAAGTAAAAATGTTAGGTTTGAATACACAATGGGCGGTCGAAAAATCGAGAGTACACCTTATGAGAAGGATTTAGGAGTCATAGTGGACTCCAAGCTATCAACTTCCAAACAGTGTTCAGAAGCCATTAAGAAGGCTAACAGAATGTCAGGTTATATAGCGCCTTGATCTGTGGAGTACAAGTCCAAGGAGGTTATGCTCAACCTTTATAATGCACTGGTGAGGCCTCATCTTGAGTACTGTGTGCAGTTTTGGTCTCCAGGCTACAAAAAGGACATAGCAGCACTAGAAAAGGTCCAGAGAAGAGCGACTAGGCTGATTCAGGGCTACAGGGGATGAGTTAGGAGGAAAGATTAAAAGAGCTGAGCCTTTACAGGTTAAGTAAAAGGAGATTAAGAGGTGACATGACTGAAGTGTTTAAAATTCTGAAGGGAATTAGTGCAGTGGATCGACACTTGTATTTTAAAATGAGTTCATCAAGAACACGGGGACACAGTTGGAAACTTGTTAAGGGTAAATTTCGCACAAACATTAGGAAGTTTTTCTTTACACAAAGAACGATAGACACTTGGAATAAGCGACCAAGTAGTGTGGTAGACAGTAAGACGTTAGGGACTTTCAAAACTCGACTTGATGTTTTCTTGGAGGAAGCAAGTGGATAGGACTGGCGAGCTTTGTTGGGCTGAATGGCCTGTTCTCATCTAGATTGTTCTAATTCTAAATAATATATTCGCTATCTTTTTGCTGTTTGTGCTAATGTGATTTTTTTTTTTTTTTTTTTGAGACTTTCGAATTCTCGTATTTTCATTATCTCTAACCTGCTCTGCATGTGTATTGTGCCAGCGTTCTTAAATTCTTTACGACGTTCTACTCTTCGGCTTTTGTTTCCGGCCCCGGGCATGTTTAAATCTCTTGGCATGTTTAAGTCTCATCTCGCGGGAATCTCTCTGAAAAAGTCCCAGGCTAGAAAGTCTTGTGTCGTCCCAGGATATTTTTATATAATAGAGAGCTGAATAAATGTGTCCTCTCTCTACTCGCCTGGGTTTACATGTGTAAAAAGAACGGGGCAAGTGTTAACTACAATAGCCGTCGATTCTAATGGTGATCAGGCTGGCGAGGACTTGGGGCATTCTGATCAGGGTTACACAATAAAGACTCTGAAAGGGAAAGCAGGGTCATCCGAGGAGCCTACAACAACAGAGCAGGATTTGTTGCAGGATCACAAATCAGACAAATCTTCAATGACAAGCCGTTCCAAGATCTGCTAGTAGGATCAGAAGAAAGACATTCAAGGATGTTATTGGCAACTACAGAGCACCAAAGTAGTCCGGCTGGTTTGCCATGAAGTGCAGCATGTCGGCAAAGATTCTCCCCAGGTAATCCTGTTTCACAAGGACACTGCAATAATGCAAAAGCGGCATGACGGCAAGTGGACGACTATTGTTAGAGGACACTGAAACGAGAAACATCAGATGCCGAGAACAAACGAAAATCAGCAGGCAAACATTTTGAGCACACCTGAAGTATGGCATTGTGTCAGCATTATTAACCGTTAAACTGCCGTAATCGGCTAAATTCGGTTCCCAATGCAATTTGCTAGCACGTCGGAGCCGAGTATATTCGGCGACGTACAATCGCTGAACACCGCAGCCGGCTACAGCTGGTTCAACAGTACAATTTGCTAACACGCCAGAGCTGATCGGTCCGTGCCGTCCATTCGTTGAGCAGCCTGCTGGTGACCACTGGCGCCCCCTGCAGCATCACTGTCCCTGGGATTGAGCAGCTGGCGGCATCAGCGTTGGCCATTGTGTGCAGCCAGCTCAAGTGCAGCTGGCTCAGTGATTTACTTAATTTCATCAATGGCGTCACTTGCAACTTGTACATATAATAATAGAATTTTGTAGTTTTTTTATGGTTATTACAGCTCATTGGCAGTGTGTAAAATGATCAGTGCTGCAGTAATTGTGATACTCTTAGCATGAAAAAAATGTGTTCCATTAAAATGTCACTACTTCTTGGTGAATTGTGACGTTTTCTTAAAAAGTGCAGCAAAAGTATTTGGTGTCCGGGGGTACATTAACCCAAACCAAGTATGTGGCAGTTTAAGGGCTAAGCGATGAAACAGGCTAATTCAATAAAATCTAATTTCGTGTTTCTTCAGATTCCTGTGTAATACAGTCAATTTGAAGTTATATTTGTGATCAGGGAGCAAAACATTGGAAAAAATGAGCTGTCCGGTGAAATTAAAAAAGAACAAACCAAGACACATTCAGACTGAATCATAGCTAGTAATCGTAAACAATAACTGCAAGCAAAACTACAAAAAAAAAATATATATATATATATATATAATCTTTATTTGGATCTTGATCTTTGTTTGTCCACGAATGAATTAGAAGAAGAAGCACTAGATGGCAGTAGAGAGACAGCTAAAACATAGGCATTGCATTAAGAATCTCCTCCAGGCTTATACTACTGAAGACTGTGGTACTCCAGTCACACCTCAAAACACAGACATTCAAACTAAAGAAATTGTTGTGCTTTAATTAACTAAAGAGATCTTCATTTAGATCTTGATCTTTGTCAGCGAATTACACGCATGCGTAGACCACCTTCCAGTTTAGTACGTTGTTGTTACTCACGGATGTCAACAATGTTCCGGAATAACGAAAGGGGTGGTGGACAGTGTTATGCTGGTTAGCTCCTGAGGCCTGGTTAGAGAATGAGATTGCCGAAGATAAAAGGTATGTGCCTACGTAACACTTGAATGAAAGAAAGACAGTGGGTAAAATGAACGACAACGTAACAGCACGTTCCAGAAATTATTATTGTTATGTTGTAGCAGGCGAGTGCTGCGCGTCTCACAGTTGTACCGTGGCTTGCTCACATGTCAGTGAAGTGATCCCTATTTATGCTTTAGAGCCTGGATACCTATGTGTCCTCCTTTTATAACCATTGCTCCGTGTATATTGCCTTACTCTTTGGATTGCCACAAAGCAACCTGCGAGATTGGAGAAAGGTTGAGAAGACATTGTGAGATGAAATGACAGCGTCGTGAAAACGAGACGGACTGTGAACGGACAGAAGCAGAAAGGCTCCTCCACCACCACATAATTACTATTCAGACAGTGATTCCGAGTAGGCCATTTCTATTGAATCAATGTCCAAGGGTTTTCTTTTGTCATTTTGTTTCCCTTATAAAAAAATCATAATGCTGTGCGGTGAAGGGCCCAGTTCATGACTGGCAGCCGCGTTTAAACTGGGAGCCCTTCACAGGAAACTTTAACACGCGCAAAGTAGTTGGGCGCACATGGCTAGTATGTGTGTGTGTGTGTATATATATATATATATATATATATATATATATATATATATATATATATACAAACCTAAATCTAATAAACTGTAAGAGTTCCCTTCATTTAAGACGTTCCCCCCCATCAATCACTAACAATAAAAGGCTAAAAGGGGGCCCCCTATTGTCGTCTGTACTTACTCGATGTGCTGATCCACATGCCATGCTTCGCCACTCTCTAGCGCCAAGATTAGTTATCATACTACCTTACCTTGGAGCTTCAGTCCGCCATAACTGAGGCATCTCACAACAACACGTCACAACGCTATCAATAAACCTCCCCGCCCGCCACAGGGCTCTTCATTATCAAGAAGTGCGGCTCCACAAGCCGTGCAAGGGCATAACCCCAAAAATGAACAAACCGCCCAAAATCAAAGTCCACCTCACCTCCTCCTTGGTCTCGCTGTTTTCGCGCTCCCGCGGCTCCTGCTTGACATGCGTTACCATGGCAAAAGCAGCTCTCTCGTGACTGTCGGCCAGGTTGATGACATTAGTGATAGATGGAAGCATGGCCCCCTGGCAGCTTGTTCCAATAGTGGTTCCACGTTCACACACAGCAAGCAGCAGCTGGAGAAATACGACACGCAAATAAGAAAAAACAAACCAAACTGTATTTAATGACAATCCCAGGTAGAAGTGAGAAGAACCTGGGCTACACCACAGGTGAGGTCGAGTGTCCAAGGGCTAGAAGATCTCAGGTTTGGTCACCACACTGACAGGACCAACCTTACATTTTAAGTCAAAAGACTCTGTTTTCTTGTCACTGCCCCCACCCCACGATGGAAAAGTGTGTCAATGTGTCAAGAATGTGGTCAAGTCACACGCCCTGTTAGTCTCGGAGAAGATGCTATGTTAGTCTTTATCAGCAGTGCAGTGTGCTTGCTGGTATACCTGCAAGGAGGACATGTGGTGGCACAAAAATTAAGTTCTCTATTTCAATTGATTCTTGTTTATCTTGGCGCCACTGAGTTGTGACGTGTTGCTTGTCGGCTGGACACGTCATTAGGAATTTTACTGAAAAACAGCGAAAAAATGATAGAGTTTGTGTCTCTAAGTGAGGCGACTCCATCCGGGTATGGTTTAAGTCCCCATTACACTACACGACTCATCCAGCACTTTATAATCACAGACTTCATTTTCATCAGTTTAGTGAGTTGGGGGAAGTTGTGGCCAACACCTGTGACCACATGTCAAGTAATTTCACATCCCCACAGACTCCGTTAGACCAGTCTGCAACTGACCCCAACAAAATGAAACATGTTGGGAGGATGTGCCGATTTGTTGCCACAGCCACCACACGACAAACCACCCAGACTGAGACCCGAGTACAGGCGTGCAACGGGTGACACCTCAGCACCACACTGAAACAGTGCGAGATCTTTCAAGGTGCCTGAAGTGCCAATCCTGCCACCCCCCCCCCCTACCGTGTTATTCTGGGAAGTTGGAGGACCTGCTTGCAGGGCTGGATGCAGGTTAGCGTCTTACCCAGGACGAAGCAATTGCAGTTTAAGGGCCTTGGCTCAGGGGCCCATCGGACTGGTTCGAGTCTTAAGCTCATATACATTTTATTATTAAATGTTATTTTTTTATGGATTTGTTAGGTATTTGTTGTATGTTATTCATGTTTTTATCATTATGTGTATTTGTTCTGTGGCCTGTCCCCTTAAAATAGAGTTTTCAACATGATGCCATATTGAGGGACCACCCTCTGGCCTTCATATATAGATGGAGGAAATAAACCCCTTACACGATTGTTGAGTGTAAGGATCTTTATGTAAGTATTGTATTTGACTTTCTGTTTTTGAGAATTTTCATTCTATTTATTGAATTTTGCTATTTGGTTATTATATTTGGACTTTTTAGACAGATCCTTTTTGGCCTTGTTTTGCCTTTCTCCTTTTCTTTTATGATTTTTGGGAATAAATACTTTATTTCTAAAAAGAGTACTCGTTGGCTTTCTCCTTTACACCACTGGTTTTATGGTTTCCTCTCCCCTGATATTTGTTTAACGAGTTATTTTTGCACTTTTAAAGCCAGTGAGCCATTTTGGGTCTGTGCAGGCCTAAAAGCCTGCCCCTTGAGTTTGGGGTGGGGCTGCCAGAAGGGTATACTACTGGGGACCTGATGTGTTTTTTTTTGGTGTATTTTGTAGGTTTCAAATCATCTCATTGTTTTAAATGATCTGTTTGAACTAACTGAAAGTTCACTTAACCAGATGATTGCTCTTAAGGGTGATTTTAACATCTACATTTAATTTCAAATATGTAAGCTCAAACAGTCTTTCATTTCATGGTTCTTGTCTAGCATTTTTAATATTTTCCTATTTATTGTTTCATGTTTAAACTCAGAAGTGTTGAATTTAGTCATTTTGTTTAATGTTGGATATGAATTTGTGTCCAATGTTATTTATGTGCTATTTTGAATATCTGTGAAGCAATCTGAGCATGGAGAAGATGTCATATAAATAGCATGCCTTATTGTTACTAATTAGACCATCGGCTGTTCAAAGAGGAATGTCCATCGGAGCCCCAAGACGATTTCTGGGAGAGCAGAAGCCGTAGCAGCCCCAATATCTGGACACACAAAATGACCAGTATGAATCTACCCACGTACCTCGACACACTGCTTGATCCAGAAGTGGTTGCCCATGGCCTCCCAGTTTTGAGAGCAAGTGATGTACAGCAGTCTCTCATAGACACGCCGCTTGATTGAGCCATCAAACACCTCAAAGAACTTGGCACGGATCAGAGGCTGTGGGCAGCGCAGACCAGACAGAAAGGCTGGCTCCAGCTTGGAGGTGATGTCACTGCCAGAAAGAGTCTCGTCCCTGCAAGTGGGAGGGCAGGAGAATGAAAATAAAGCAGTGGAACTTCACAACACACCGCACCCTGTCTGTCTGTCTATCAGGCAGCCTCCCTCTTTAGGTGTATGGAGCTGGGGAGGGAAGGAAGGAAGGAAGGAACTCTGTGCTATAGGATACGTTATAATATTAGAACAATATTAGTTAGCAATGGGATGTTTTGTTCTTAAATTAAGTACTTTACTCAATTAAAATAAATACTTCCTTTGTTCTTGCAGTTTAAAATGGTGCCTACGGGGCACAAACATTGAAAACAAAAGCCTTAAAAACTTACTGAGCTCCTCCAAATTTAAGCTAGGAATGTTCTCAGATACAAACCACATCTTCAGGTTGCACAAATATTGTAAAACACACACATTTTTTATGGGATTCCTCCATTTAAATGATGTCCAGCTGTGCGCTACAGCTCATTGCCAGTCCCCTTCCACAGAAAACTCTTAGCCTCAGAGGTCTGGTTCTCTGCAGCTTATTTCTGTGAGTGCTGCGGTTATCGTCATTTTGTTTTGAGAAGGACTAAAGCACTTGGGTAAGATCATTCGGTCAGGATTGTTTTATACAAACGATATGTCCGATCTTGAAGGAGTACAAAGGCAATGTCAAGCTAAACAGCCTGAGACACGCACGCAGTTTCATGCTATTTCTTCCTTATTTATATGAAAGCTGGACCCACGGCACTCACTGTGAACAGAGAAGCAAATAGGGGATGTATATATCATTACCGCAGGGAAAAATAGGGTTAAAAATGTAATACACAAAGCGTCTGCTAAGCGAATCAACGTAAATGTACCTCAGAATAAGGAAGTCTTCTGAAATCGACACCTTTGACAATTCATAGTGGATGATGTTGGTATGTTTTAAGCTTTTCACCATCACCATTTTGAAGTACAAAAACAGTGAAAATTCATTTTTTAAAACACATGATTTCCCATGGAAAATGAACGTAATACCATGAGTGCGAAACACCTTCAACTTTTAACTACTGAACTTCTCCTTTAAAGACACCATTCGGAGTTCATTCTCTAACAGGACACACATTTGCACCGTTAATGTTCTATGATCCATTTGGGGCCTCCACATGAGAAGCAGCTTCATTGTTTTCTTATTTGTTTCATAAATCATCACGTGAAGCCAACTCACATTCTGCATTAAAGATAGAAAGGCCCACTTCACAATTTTCCGATATGTATTTCTTTCCATGTATTAAAAAGTGAAGTCAAGCAAAATGACCCCTTCTATTGGCAAAAAAATTACAATATGCAAGCTTTCGAGGCAACTCAGACCCCTTCTTCAGGCAAGACGGAAAGATTTTTTTTTTTTTGGAGTACAGACTTAAACATATTATTAGGTTTGCCTCTGTATGAATATGCTACAGTTGTAAACAGGCAATAAACAAAGAACCCAAACATTATTTAAAAACCAAAAGCAGATACACATGCGTTTCCGGCACATTCTTAACGAGGGCAGGAGAAAGGCATGTCTGCCAAACCTTGCACTTCCTGCCCAACGACATTCACTCACGCCAGTCCGGACCACCGATCTCAACAGCCCACGCGGCCTTTACTATACCATTAGTAGAGAGCTGCAATTAGAAGCCCTCAGATGCAAACAACTTGAGAGCAAGACGTAATGGCATGAACTCGGTGGACCTGGCATTTGGCTTTTCATCATAGTGTAGAGTTGGCTACTATAAATGGCTATAATTCAAGCACTGACAGGTTATTTTTAATCATTTGGGAGAGTGCACTTAAAATTGTTTATTTCAGAGAGGCTCAAAAACACTGGCATACGTGTGTCCTTGAAACAAACAGGTGTAACTGACAAATCTAATTGTCACTATGGGTTCCACGTTCTGCAGCTCTGTGCCATGCCCACCTTTAGCAAAACATCATATCCATGGCAGTTCATTTTTGGGGGGCATGTGCAAATAATGTGAAAAATGCCTACTGCAGAGGCTGTATTTGTCTGTCTGTCCGCCCTCATGAAACACCTCGGCTCCCAGTTCATAAATGTCCGTCTGTCAGTCAGTCAGTCTCCTTCCCTGTCCATCCGCATGAATCAACTCTACTCTCACTGCACCAGTCTGTCTCTCTCTCTCTGTCTGTCTGTCCATATGAATGTAGCATAAAGTGGCACCATGTCAGCTTTCGTATGTTCCTACATAAATTAAGTTGGCATTATTTTGTACTTTTGTGGACATGAAGGTGAACATCGTGTCACTCACTTGCTTTGATTTCAAGGAGCTGCAGTGACTGAGGGTCATGAAAGACACCGCGCGGCAGATAACGAGAACTACTGGTGCATTCTGGGACACTAAGGGACAGTGAGGAATTAATAAATAAACAGTATTGTTCTGTTCTGTGTATTGTATTGTATTGACCCCCTACTTTTGACACCCACTGCACGCCCAACCTACCTGGAAAGGGGTCTCTCTTTGAACTGCCTTTCCGAGGTTTCTTCCATTTTTCCCTACAAGGTTTTTATTGGGAGTTTTTCTTTGTCTTCTCAGAGAGTCAAGGCTGGGGGGCTGTCAAGAGGCAGGGTCTGTTAAAGCCCATTGCGGCACTTTCTGTGTGATTTTGGGCTATACAAAAATAAACTGCATTGTATTGTAATGTAATATTAATAAATAAAGAATGTCATTAGAAAACTGAATTTCAGCTTTCAGTCCAGCTAACCGAGTTTATGAACGCAGGCGGACATTTTCTTCATTGTTTTTTGTGTGGCGAGTGCAGCAAACTGCTATCCATCTATCTATATACTGTACAGTGAAACCTCGGGTCACGACCGTAATTCGTTCCAAAACTCTGGTTGCAACCCAATTTGGTTGTGACCTGAAGTAATTTCCCCCATAGGATTGTATGTAAATACAATTAATCCGTTCCGGACCGTACGAACGGTATGTAAATATATTTTTAAAAGATTTTTAAGCACAAAAATAGTTAGTAAACAGCTAGTAAAGTAGGAAACTAAATGTAAAAACATTGAACAACACTGAGAAGACCTTGAACAGAGAAAACTAACATTGCAAGAGTTCACGCTACTGCCTTACGAACTGCTCGCTGTAATCAGTTTTTTTAATGAGTTTTAAGCACAGGGGAGAAAAGAAAAATGAACATTTGAAAAATTTCGTAATTTATACAAAAACTAACCATAAACAACCAAGAAAACTAACCTTGCATGAGTCAAGTTCTGGCATGAAGGAAGTGAGGAGGAACTGGGTGGAGAGGAGGTTACAGTTTGGAGGTAAAGTCTGTGACGATGCAGGATCGCTGCACACTCCCATCTCACTTCCGGGAGCCCTTAAACCCGTCACTGTCAGTAATGTTACCGATGAGCCCGACAGTGAGGCACTACAATGGAGCAATCGGATGGTGCAAAAAGTGCCAAGTGCTTTTATTAAAATCAATAAAACAAAGTCCAAGTTAAAGTGCAGTGCTTTCAGAATCCTTCAATAAATAAATGATCCCATAAAAACAGAAGTGGAGGTTAAAATCCAATAGAAAAAAGTCTTCATTAAATACGAGGTTAAAACAATGCTCGAAGCAGTCTCTTTAAAAACAAGCCCGGTGCATTCTTTAACTGCCTTCTCGCGCTCTCTCTCACTGTACAGAGAAAGCACGGGGAGAGACTGAACACGTGCGGAAATCATTGGCGCGTATGAACCGGAAGAGAAACTGGCTTGTTCGTTACCCGAGTGTGTGGTCGTGAACAGATGGAAAAGTTTGGCAAACTTTTTGGTCATAACCCAATTTGTACGTGGTCCGAGATGTTTGTGACCCAAGGTTCCTCTGTATCTATCTATCTATCTATATAAAGCTGCTGTTAGGGCAGTGTGTGTGTGTGTATGTATGTATGTATAGTGTCACATACGTGCACATGGGAGGCAGCTAAAGGGCTTGAGTGTCGGCGGTTCTGAGGCATGCCGGGATGTGGCAGAGTGCACTGATTCCTTTTCTCCCTTTCCTGTAGGCCATTCCCGGGAGATTCCACCTGGCTCTCTTGACGTCACTTCCAGGACCGAGCCAATGGAAGTAGACCTTACCGGCTCCGGCCCATGTGATGTCACATTCGGGCTCGAACCAATGATTGAAGAACATGGGCCCAATCCTTAAGACCTCACTTACTGACTTCCCCTTTAAAGGCCTACCCTTTTCCTCTTTTCCCTCAGTCTTGTTCTGGACTCAGTTGTACGCACTTCAGTGCTGATTATTTGATAAAAACAGCTTTTGCAGCCGGGAAACCATATTATACGGGTGGCTGCCCCAAACCTTTATCTGTTTATGTCTCGTTTTTGTGACTATATATATATATATATATATATATATATATATATATATATATATATATATATATATATATATATATATATATATATATATATATATATATATCGTGTCACGCATGAGCGAGTAGGAGACATGGATGGACCTTAAAGCACTTGAAATACGTTGCGTGGGAATGGCGGGTACTAACCTTTTCCTTCATTTTCCAGAACTAAAGACGCTCCGCCATAAGGCACTGTACAGCAGTACGTCCACTTCCGCCCTTCCTCTGCCATCTTCCCTGACGTCAGCAGTCCTGTCATCCCTCACGCCTCCTTCCCAGCATTCCACCACTTCCGGCTCCTCCCATATAAAATGGCCACCGACGCCTACTATGGCATCGCGCAGATGAATGTTTTGTTTGTTCTGTTTTTGACCTGTTTTTTTTATTGTCTGAAGTGTGTAGACAATATACGGGGCCGGAAAAACCCCAAACCTTTTTCGACTGTGCGTGGAATTCTTTACTATCTATATATCTATCTATCTATATCTATATCTATCTATCTATATCTATATATATATATATATCTATATATCTATATATATATCTATCATATCTATCTATATATATATATATATATATATATATATATATATATATATATATATATCTATATATATATATATCTATATATATATATATATATATATATATATACATACATATACACACACATACATATATACACACATATACATACAGTACAGGCCAAAAGTTTGGACACACCTTCTCATTCAATGTGTTTTCTTGATTTTCATGACCCTTTACATTGGTAGATTCTCACTGAAGGCATCAAAACTATGAATGAACACACGTGGAGTTATGTACTTAACCAAAAAAGGTGCAATAACTGAAAACATGTTTTATATTCTAGTTTCTTCAATATAGCAGAGTGAAGGCAAAGGGGCCAACAAGTGATAAACACCTCTGGGAACTCCTTCAAGACTGTTGGAAAACCATTTCAGGTGACTACCTGTTGAAGCTCCTCGAGAGAATGCCAAGAGTGTGCAAAGCAGTAATCAGAGCAAAGTGAGGCCATTTTGATGAAACTAGAATATAAAATATGTTTTCAGTGATTTCACCTTTTTTTGTTAAATACATAACTCCACGTGTGTTCATTCATAGTTTTGATGCCTTCAGTGAGAATCTACCAATGTAAATTGTCATGAAAATAAAGAAAACACATTGAATGAGGAGGTGTGTCCAAACTTTTGGCCTGTACTGTATATATATATATATATATATATATATATATATATATATATATATATATATATATATATATATATATATATATATATAGTCACTAAACGTGGCATTAACTTTCAGATCCTGGGCAATTACCACAGCCAACTCCCAAGTTCTGACCATCTCAACTCTGGGAAGTTTATTTTCAACCCTCCCCCAAGGAGATAACGGGCCGGAATGCAGAGAATGAGCAAAAGCGTCACAATACAATCATTACAGCAACATTCAATTGGGGTCCCCCAGCACAGTCCAACATGGAATCAACACTGAATGACTCTTTAATACAAAGCCAAAGAATGAAACTATTATTTCTGTCGTAACTGGTGTCTGTTGCTGCCATTGAGGTGACAAAGTGTGCAGAACAACGTGAACCGGCTCCGTTAGCGGAGCTAATTGCTCCCTGCTGGACTTAACGCTCTCTTTAACCAAAACTCTCTCGATAATAAACCCCAATTTCATGAAACAACCACCAGACACTTTGCTCAGTCTAAGCTACTTTCCTGATCTCTCGGACGCTTGTTAATAGACTGACTCTTCTTTGCGGAGGGGTTAAGAGGTGAGGGTCAGGGAGCTACCAATACGGTGGGCCTGCACACTTCATTTACCTGAGCCCGTCCACTACTTCCGAGAGGAGCAGCGCCTCCCCCTCCCGCCCCGGCCCCTGTGACTTATTACCAGATGAGGCTCCTGCTATCTCCTCATAAGTGAAAGACAAATGGCACAAGTGCTGGGATGAAGCAATATAATGCGCTTCTTGATTAATTGCTGTAATTACCTGTAGACGTAGTTAACGAGGTCTAAGTACTGGGCATTTAATTCAAGGTCTTCGGGAAAGCGCTTCTCAATGCAGCTCATCATTTTCACCAGAAGAATGGACTTCTCCCTTAGATTCGGCATCTGCGTACAGAAGGGGACATGATGGATTCTCTGTGATCACCTATTGCACTGTAAGAAGGTTGACCCAATTCAGGACCCTGCCCTACACGCTGGATTCAGTTCAAGGTCGGCAGCTGAGGGTCAACAATGCCTGTCAGAGCCCAAGAGGTGTCATTAATAACAAACTTAACTACACGACTGTGGCTTCAGTCTTGGATATGAAAGAACAGAGTGAGACATCCTGCCTGGTGAGGAGTGACAGGGACGTACACCTCTGTGCAAAAGTTTGGACACCCCTGGCGGCCAAGTTACTTATTTTGTTGACATTAATAAATATAAACTCGACAGCAAACATACTAAAACAATGGCATTTTTTTTTTTTACTGAAACGTTAATGCATAATTATGATTAATTCAATGAACTAAAAAGTGAAAAACATTTTAAACAGTAAAGCAGAAGTCTGGCGCCCTGCCAATTCAGCACATTAGAACCATCTGGACAAAAACAGGCCAGTAAGCCCAGCAATTGCTTGCCAGTCCAATCCACTTAATGCTTCCAAAATAACATCAAGAGCTGAGTAGCATCACCCTTTGGAAAATAAATCTCCGCTTTTTGTAGCCAGCCACCGGACTCTGGATTCTTGCCCTCAAGTTCTCCATTCTTCTTTGCAGTTCGTTTCCACCAGTGGGATACGCTTGGGCTGTCTTGCATGCACAGTGTGTTTAAAATCTCCCCACAGAGACGTTCTAGCATGGGGTGGTGTGAATACGTGGAAGAATGGATTCCACTAAATGTCCACAAATCTTCGAGGAGAATGTCAGACATGTCAATGAGGAAACCGAAGAGGACAAGAAGGATCCAAAACATGCTTAAGACCTTACAGACCCCACACTTGATATCATTTTAAAGCCTTCCTCTGCTCTGTAGGCATCAGATGGGTTCAATTTTCAGATCCTCAGTCAATTGCAAAGTGCTGTCCTATGCTTGAAGGGTCAAAGATTTATAAAGCCCCTCAGCTCACAATTCCTAATAAGAATTCTTAACGAGACTAACATCTAAATACACAGGCGCCCCAAACTTTTGCAATGGCCACATTTCCTTTCATTGAATTTATCATCATTACATCACCAGACTTAACACAAGCTTCACGTCAATCCCCTGAAGTAGCAAACCCCTCATAAAGCCAGCGGCGCACCACTAAGACCCATACGGCACATACCTGATTGGCTGCCATGGGAGAGTTATTTTTCACCCACTCCTCCACGATCTTGACGACGGCCCGAAGGATCTTAGGGTCAGGTGATTTTTCAATGAGTGAAGTGAGGATGACTTGAATAAAGTTCTTTCTCATGTCGGGGCTCATCACCGAAAGTCTCGTTTTCACCAGATCCAGGCTGAGCATCACAAGCTCACTTGTCACTGGGAACATAAAAATGAGGACAATAAAGAGGGTTGTCAACCTAGTTACTGTATATACTCGCGTATAAGTCGGGTCTTGAAACCTAAAAAAAATTTAAAATCGATCATAAAAATCAGACCCCGACTTAAAGGCCCGTTCAAAAATACGACACTTCAATTTTTATTTTTTTTTCCCACATCTTCTTGCCTCCCCCAATCTCTCATCAGTTTTTTTCAGACGCATCGAATTTTGTTCCAGCAGCGCAGTTACCAGATTCTTTTGGAACTTCAACGACTTTTCATTTAAAACCAGCTTCATATTTTCTTCTGATCGTAGATAAGGGATGCTCTTACGATAAAGTTGTGTGAGATACAAAAAAGATAAATCAGTGCAAATATCGCCTTGGAATAGTTTGGGTATTACCGTGTGTAATAAGCATAAGTTTAATACGTCACTGTACTGTGCAAATCTGTCTTATAAGTCGGCCCTTTTATACTCACATGCACAGTTGACACAGAGCCACATTTAGCACAGGGGCTCACCATATTGAACTGCTAGGCAAGCATTAGAATAGAAGACGAGACAGACAACTGGGAGACGCGCAGTCAGACTGAGGACTGCTGTCTACTGTTTTTTGTCAGTCAAAGTCAGCATGAAACCATATCCTCTTTTTGCCTTGTTTGAAATTGCATGATTCACCTGAGTGGGGGACCTGCACGTGATGAAAGAGTATAAAGCCTTGGAACATCGCCCGGCACACCTTTGAAGCCGATGGACAGATGGGAGATAACGTCATCTGATCCGGAAAATCCTTCCACTGCACATCAAGCTCCCACTCCTGAACTGGGTTGTTGCCATTGGCTTCCTTCATCTGTCATGCAGCGCAAGCCGTCATTAAACAAAGTTATTTCTCTTGCATGATTTCTTACGCCGTATCACTAAGGGAGGGGTATCGTTTTTTTATATCACATCTATATATTTCTCGTTATGCAACAAGCCACAATTACAAAAGAACTCACTCCCAGGCAGCTAATGCCCCCTGCTGGATACACCGTGTGGTCACATAGGCACAAAAAAAAAAAAAAGGTAATTTCCTCCGTGGTTACTCTCTCGAGTTGGCGTTAGCATATTATAATCTCTTGGACCAATAGTGTGAGTTTTCCACATTTGACTTATATGACTGACATTATAAAATACCGGAAATACCCTGGTCTACAAAAAAATATTTTTGTTTGCTTTTGGGAACTTCAGAGCATCTCTTTGTTAAGTTTTTACACAGATTTCATATATGAAATTGGAATTAAACTAGCACGTCAGGTTTTTGAAATACACATCATTGATGTTTTGACACTTTTGAGTATCAATATAATATATCAACACAATATTAGAAATATTAAATAATTTTTACTTTTCAAATCTAAACTTAAAACATTTGTTTAAGACTGCTTTATCTCTTTGATTACAATTGTTTGTCTGATTTTAATTTTTGTATTTTAGTTTTGTTTACGATAGAGAGATAGAGAGTTAGAGAGAAAGATAGATAGATAGATTCTGTGTAAGGCACTATATGATAGATAGATAGATAGATAGATAGATAGATAGATAGATAGATAGATAGATAGATAGGAAAGGCACTGCATGATAGATAGATAGATAGATAGCTGCACTGACTCAGACTTGTATAATGTTCTTTGTGAAGGCCTCGGCATGGCGAGATCACACACTTCAACAACAACGAGCAAATCAAAGGAAATGTCTGTGGTTTAAATGAGAGGGGAGGATCAGACGAGACCCCCCTCTAAGGATGTTCTAACCATTTGATTGCCGATTCTAATTTGATGTATTGGAGGTAGTAATAAATGTGATTGGCTGACTGAAGCACCTTCCTTAGTTATACCCCATTTCTCGGTTTGAGTAGACAGAATTTTTTTCAAAAACACAAGAACACAAACAATTGAAATGCAGAAACTCCAAAAGACAGGCTTGTCGGCAAGGAAGGAGTAACAAATAACAATAACTTGTATAACTTGGGAACCAAACAACAGAATTAATAAGAGATCATTCACAATGGAGCAGTATACCAAAGATATTCTGAAAGATTCAAGAATGCAAAGGTGTTGAATTAAATTGTAACAAGCTCTGAATATCCCGATGAGGAGGAATAACATCAAAGGTAAGCAGCATTTATTTGTAACACTATGTAGTACCAGTAAACAGGTAACAATTATTTAGCTTAAAACAGTTTTATTGAGTTTTGTGTTATCTTTTTTTTTTTTTTTGTGTGTGTGTGTACAATCCGAGTTTACTTGAGGGAGGGGGTGATGGGTGCTACAGCTAGCTAGAACTCAAGGGGATAAAGGGCAATATGGGAACAGAAGGTGGAAGGTTTCTGGGATGATGGTAATGAAAGGATGCCAAGCAAAATAAAAGTAAAGAACTATTTAACAGTAATAAGGTCAGTGTGGGGCACAGACATGGGCAACAAGTCAAAGAATCTAAATGAAAATGTAGAGGTGGGCTGGCACCCCGTCCAGGGTTTGTTTCCTTGCCTTGTGCCCTGTGTTGGCTGGGATTGACTCCAGCGGACCCTAGTGACCTTGTAGTTAGGATATAGCGGGTTGGATAACGAATGGAGGTGGGCTTTGGGTATCGCACTGAGGGAAAGACAAAAATGGAGGTTAGAAGAAGGGTGGGAGATGGAACAGTAGAGCAGCTAGATTGAGCATGTGGTTAAGATAAATAAGGGGGAAATGGCAGAGTCTGGGAAAAGTCAAAAGCAAGAGAGCGGCTCATGGAGCAGGTGTCTGTGTGTGTACAGAGGAGGAGATGGTGGAGGACTGACAAAGATGGAGGAGACTCGAGGCAGCCGACCGCTAGTCAAATGATACAACAGCTGGAAGGAAGGCGTGAGCTCCAGGTAGTATTATCACAATAGCACATTAACCACTTTCCACGCACATCTACAAGGTGGTGAAGCTCACCAACCATTAAGTCTATTATAAAAGGGATCGGGGGGGTTAGGAGAGTTTGATTGGATGTTCCTGTCAGTTTATAAAGGTCGTTTCTATTCGGCTTCCCTGGGGAACTCCAAGTATGGCAAGGCCGCAGCATTCTATTTCTTGAACAGACAGCGGTAGGGATTTCTCATTACCATTATTTCAATGCTTGACAGCACACTGGCTGCCGGGCACCAAAATCATTCGACGAGGCTTGAATTGTCAGGTGCTTTTAATTGGCCGACTCAATAGACTAGAGATTTCACTAATGACCAATTTCCAGCATCTCCCAGAGATACTAAACACCAAGATGGTTTATACTCGATAAGTGTCCTTCTCTGTGTTAGCTGGATTACGCACTTCATGGACCCCAGCCATTTGGAAGCATTGCACAGGTAAGACCTGTAGCTCCGCACGAGGCACATTTGAGCTCACGGTCGCTCTTTGTCTTATTGAACCTTGGTCTACCAGTTTGGACTCTTCAGACAGATTTGTAGCAAACATCTGCAAGTCATTGATGAATTCTAATCAAATACAAAAGTGGCCTTCAACCTCACTTGTTTGTTTGTGCTTGTGCAGAGGAGCTGGGACATCATATCTGGAGACGGCCGATTGCTCAGAAATCGCAAGGGGGTCTCTGAAGTCAGCTGGATGAAGGTTTATGGCAGTGAGACCAAAATGGAGCTCTTTGGCCATCAGACGGACCGCACGTTACGCTTACACATTATCGCAAAAAACACGATCCTCCATCACGAAGCATGGTGGTGGCAGCATTATGGCACTTTTCCACTGCATAGTACGGCACGACACGGTTCAGTTCAGCTCACTTTTGGGGCGTTTTCCACTGGGAACAGTACCTGGTACCTGGTCCTTTTTTTAGTACCACCTCAGCCGAGGTTCCAAGCGCGCCGAACCGTTCCCAAAACGTGACGTGTAAACTCTGCTGGTCACTGATTGGCTGGAGAAAATCGTCATTACTGCGTCACTGGCTATTCTTTTCTTTAAAGGTACACACACGCGGAAGTTTGTGTCCCGTCTCTCCATCGCTGGACGCAGTTAGTTGCATAAGTGGATGAATGTTTCTTCCGACATTCGAAAGTTCTCCAGCCACTGAGTGTTTGTAAAACCGGGAACAATCACATCCCACCACTCTGAGGCACGGTTAAATGTCCAGACAGATGGTCTGTTGCGGCGACTTTTTTGCAAAATGTGGAAGATCTGTAATATACAGAATCAGCATTTTAATGTTACACTGGCAGTTAAGTTCATTTTATGCTTTGCAGCAGTGATAAAAGTTAGCTAGTGATGTGCTTTTTTTAGATGCTTACCCTTGCGCGTCGTCGAGCTAAAGTGTTGTCGTTGTCTGCGTGTTGTTGTAAAAGTTCCACGTGTCACGGCAGTAGAGGCGGCGCAACTCTAACGACACGTGAATAATCCCGCCCACTCTAAAGCGGTACTAAACTGCAGTCGAAACGCGAACTGAGCCGAACCAAGGTGAGCTGTACTGAACCGTGCTGTGCCGTACTATGCAGTGGAAAAGCGCCTTTAGGCTGTGGGGATGCTTCTCTGCAGCAGGCCAAAGAAGACCTGTGAAGGTATAAGGAATGCAGAGAAATCCTGGAGTCAGCCAGAAACCTGTGCCTTGGGAGAAAATTTGTTTTAGAGCATGACGACGAGCCTAAGAGCAATGCCAAAAACACATAAAAATGGCTTCAAAACAACAAGTTGAGTGCCCTGGAGTGGCCGATTCAGAGTGCAGACCTCAATCCAGTGGAGAAGTGGTGGCTGGACTTGAAGCAGGCTGTTCACTCACAATCTCCATGAGACCTGGCAGAGATTGAGCAGTTTATAAAAGAGCAGAAGTAGCAGTGATGAGATACGCAAAGCGGATGAAGAGAGAGAGACCTGAGCACACAGACTAAGGATGTCATGGCTGCTATCTGCTAAATACGGACTTGGAGGGGTGAACTCTTACGAGCCATCTCGCGTTTTGTGTTTGTAATAAATTTAGGATACGCTGCAGAGGTCTGACATCAAAAAGGGTCTCGTGTTCTGTTGTTCCGTTTCAAAAAGTCAAAACTAAATCCACTGTGCCTCAATGACAAATGTGAAAACATCCAAGGGGGTGAACACTTTGTATGGGCGCTGCAGAAACATGGCCACTGCTTCCTCTTCTCCCCAAGGAGTCTGAAAGAGGTTTGTTTTCATGTGGCGGCTCAAGGAGTCATTTGAAGTCTGAGCTCCAGTATCGGCCGCAAGCCTCTTGATGGCTGTCTTCGTTTAATGCCTTTGTACTAAAAAGGATGATAGAAACACGAGCCATCTTATTTATTTTTAATCCCTCACCTAACTACATGGCACTAGGCAGCCACTGCACTGAAAAGGGACCAACCTTACAGCAATCGACAGTGGGGCCGTCGTGGACTGGGGAGTTCAAACCACCAGAGTGCCCCCAGTTAAATGTCCAAAAACACTTCCAATCTGTAGTCTGGTTAAATGCTTTGTAAAATGCTTAGGACATTAAACTTTTATTTATTTTTTCAAAAACCGCTCTGAAGGGCACAAAAGGCCTACAATACCTTTAATAAAGGCAATTCTAAAAGTTCTAACAGAGAATCCAAAGTGAGGTCAAAAAAATCCAATAAAATCAAAAACCCTCACCAACTCCGGAGCGCATTCACAATGAACCTGCAGGAACGGTGGGGGACCACCAAAACACCAGATTTATAGGGCGGGGGGCAGCTCCTGGCAGGTGGCCCCAAGACAAAACCCATGGAACACAACAACATTTATTTTTAGAGCACATTTTCATACAATGATGTCGCTCAACGTGCTTCACAGGATCAAGACAGACAAAAAAGACAATACATAAAAATAAAATTTGGCAATATTAATTAACACAGAATAAAAGTAAGGTCCGATGGCCAGGGAGGACAGAAAAAAACAAAACCAAAAAAAAAAAAACTCCAGACAGCTAGAGAAGAAAAAAATAAAATAAAATCTGCAGGGGTTCCAAGGCGGGGCGGCACGGTGGTGCAGTGGTAGCGCTGCTGCCTCGCAGTTAGGAGACCCGGGTTCGCTTCCGGTCCTCCCTGCGTGGAGTTTGCATGTTCTCCCCGTGTCTGCGTGGGTTTCCTCCGGGTACTCCGGTTTCCTCCCACAGTCCAAAGACATGCCGGTTAGGTGGATTGGCGATTCTAAATTGTCCGTAGTGTGTGCTTGGTGTGTGAGTGTGGGTGTGTGTGTCCTGCGGTGGGTTGGCGCCCTGCCCGGATTGGTTCCTGCCTTGCGCCCTGTGATGGCTGGGATTGGCTCCAGCAGACCCCCGTGACCCTGTGTTCGGATTCAACGGGTTGGAAAATGGATGGATGGATGGATGGATGGGGTTCCAAGGCCACGAGACCACCCAGCACCCTCTAGGCATTGTACCCAACATCAATGACCTCAGTCAGTCCTCGTGGTATTCAGGGGCATGTGAAAGCTGCGAAGGGTTAAAAGCCAATCAAAGCTGTTTTGCCATAGTAGGTGGTCATTTGTACGGGCGCCTGTCAGAAGTAAGTTGACCTTGGGTAGTTTCCTAACATTAGGAGCTCGTCTATTAGGACACGTACACAAAAAAAGAAACAGATGGTTGATTTTCTGCAAGATAAGATGAAATGCTCAGATAAACGATCTTATGCTGTTTAACAAGTAAGGGGAATGAAGGGAGGGAGGGAAGAAAATATAAAAATGAGCGGTCTGAAAAGCAAGATGCTCTTCTGCTTTGCGAAGCTTGAATCCATGGACTCATCTGCGACTGAACTACTCCCGTCGTCCACAGGCAGCATCAATAAATGGCTGAACAAGATAACAAAAAGGACATAAAACCAGACGCTGATCCCCAGGCAGGGGCTGGTTAAAGGGGCAGAGCTGAGCTCCAGTGTACTAATTTAGAAGTCCTATAATGGGACAAATCAGGGACAGCTTCCTTCATTTAGTACTTTTACTGCATTTAAGACTTTCTTTCCCCATCAGCCCCTAGAAACCAGCTCAACAGAGGCCATGTTATATAGGATGTGGCAGATGGCCGGAACATGGAAGGACCCAGGGAGAGTGAATTTTTAAGAATGTTTCTCCCCAGACTGACAGAGGGCAGCCCCCTTGGCTTACAGCGAAGTCACAGGTCATGAGTTGTGACAAAACCACTAGGGGGCGTGCCAGCTACCCACCCCGACACAGACAGACACGAGAGGCACACTTATAAAAGCACACGGATCTCGTGGGAAACGCCTTCCTCGCTTTCCACAGCCACAACACAGTTCAAAGCACTTAAGACACAATACACAAAACCTTTTTTCTTCTCCTTCTCTTTTCGTTCTCCTCCACTCCTCCTCCTCCTGACTCTGGCTCACCAAGTACTGTCCGCTGGCCCCTTATATTAGGCACCCGGAAGTGCTTCATGTGCTTGTTGCCCCACTTCCGGGTGTGGCGGAAGAGGCGCCCACACAGGCTCAGGAACAGCTGCAACGCCCCCTGGCAGCACCTCTGGATCCCAACAGGGCTGTAGAGAACTCCATCTCCCATGAAGCCCTGTGGGAGTCCAAGGCACCGCTGCATCCCATGGGGGCTGCCATCTAGCATCCCAGGGGAGGTAACACCCTGACCAGGCTTGCTCCCCGGATCCTGCCAGCGAATAGGTGTCCTGGCCGGGTAAGGATCCCGGCCCATCTATGACAGAGCATAGAAGCTCAACCCTGTTGGGGCTCGTGGCCACCACCAGGGGGTGCATAGACATTTGCAGGGCCCAGGTGTGGTGGAAGTGCGGCCTGAAGAGGCTCGTTGGGCAAAAGGGGTCAGAGTCGGGAAGAAGAGGACAAAGGAGTGGGACCGGATGGACAGGTGGCAGAGAAGGGACTGTGTTGTGTCTTGGTGCTGGTCTACTGTGTGCAAGGAACTGTAAATAAACCGTGTGCTGGGTGCAAAACCCGTCTCCTGCCCGTCTGTATCGGGGTAAGGGCGGCCGTACGCGCCCGGCTTCACGAGGTTTATAGGGGCTTTATTGTCCCCACCCGGCCGATACATTTTACATTAAAATTCTTAACTGCAATGTGCTAATCAACATGTAACATTTTTGTGACCACAATAAAATGGACCAGCAACATGGGTCAAGGAAAAAGAAAAAAAAAACCTCATTATGAAAACCAATTTCTTCCTTCATTAAAAATAAAATGGCAACGCACTACAAAAAACCCACTCTCTGAACGCAGAGCCAGGAAATACCAAAAGAAAATCCGATTGCAGCTAATCCCATTTCGAAATGCTTTACTCGGACATCCAAGTGCGGTTCTTCACCCTTCACGAAAACAAAACACATAAAGGCAGAGCTTGAGCCAAAAAAAGCAGAGAGAGTAAACCGAGCCCGTGACAAAAGTGGCGGCCAAAGACGACAGGCCTGGAAGGAGGGCGTGACGACCACTTTTGTGGATGCAATCCCAGCTATCCAAGGGCAGGAGAACAACACTGGACGACTTGAAAAACCTTCTACCGCCCCTGAAATACATGACTATGATTATAAGCAAAGATAAAACCACCAACGCGAGTGCACAGAAACTCTGTAACCTCGCCGGTGCTTGA
This sequence comes from Polypterus senegalus, assembly GCF_016835505.1. NCBI lineage: Eukaryota > Metazoa > Chordata > Cladistia > Polypteriformes > Polypteridae > Polypterus > Polypterus senegalus. Next base: position 154,206,879 of record NC_053166.1, read on the forward strand.
TTACTGCCGTGCCCATCTGTTTGCTCTCCCGCCTGCCAGCTCACAGTGCCCCCTTAAGTGACTCTTTTACGCAGCACTACCTACCACGACCCCTCCCTCCAAGCCCCCAAAAAGAGACAGAACAAAGAAACCTCCTGCAGTCCATTTACGATACAATACAATTTATTTTTGTGTAGCCCAAAATCACACAAGAAGTGCCGCAATGGGCTTTACAAGGCCCCCCAAGCCTTGACTCTCTTCGAAGACAAGGAAAAACTCCGCAAAAAAAAGGAAGGAACCTTGGGAAAGGCAGTTCAAAGAGAGACCCCTATCCAGGTAGGTTGGGGCATGCAGTGGGTGTCCAAAAAAAGGGGGAAGTATAATACATAGAACAGAAAGAACACAAGTAATCCTCAAATTTGACAACTTTACCTGTGCTGGCTTCAGCCGCTCCAGGTGTGGTCTGCGTGTTCAGGTGGTCTCGTACCATCTTCTGTAAGGAGCGCATAAACACCGAGATGAGCCTGTCGATGTAACTCGGGTTGTTGCTGCACGCAGATTTGAGGATCATCAGGGTGCCTGTGAGGAGGACACAAAGTAAGATCTCGTCTCTGGCTGCCCATTTTTTTTCCCCCCTAAAGGGATTTATAGCTTCATGTAATTTTAAGAGTGGTTTGCCACTCTGCCTTTTTAAAGATTTAGATAATGGGCCCAGCAGCAGCGTAGCACATCCTGACACCTGACAAATGGATAATTCCCATTGAGAAACCGAACGTGTCGGCACTGATGAGAGCGTCAAACTGCTAAGGAGAGTTTGCTGTCTGAAGAACACGGCCTTGTAATCTCTCGGGGAGATTCACACCGAGCATTGAAATAAGCAGAGAAATGCTGGAACATGGTCGAAACTACTTTACACAGAAAAAGACTGGGGGACGATGATGCACCTCTGCAATTAGAAAAAGATGCAAGATGTTTGCTGCCGGTTCCAGTGGTTCAGTCCCTGACGTGATTTGGGACAGCTTAGCCATTACCTAAACAAGTAAGCTTGATGGCCTGAATGGTGCCCTTGGTTCTTAGTAGCTGGTGAGCTCTTACCAAACAGCTGGGATGAGTTGGCATTGGTGGCCTTCTCATAATTGGTCAGTCCCTCATAAATCACCTTCCCCACAGCAGCGTACAAGCACTCGAGCTCCTCATACTTGGATGCCACATTGGAGGTACCTACAACAAAATAAAGAAATCAATTAGATGTGGGTCACCGTAAAAAAAACCAAAAATGTCCTCCCAGCTGTCCCAACCTCTCGCGGACAAGGTGTCTTAAAGACTTACTGGGTTCTGTGGGGAAGATACTCATGAGCCGAGACAGCAAAGTATGGACCGCCCGTAAAACTTTGGTGTTCCCGCAAGACATGCAGGCTGCAATCCCCCTCTGCAGGGGTTTGAAGTGAGCCAGGATGGCGGTAGACGGGAGGACCGTCAGCAGGAAGCTCAGGACCTCCAGACCCGTGCAGATGTTGGCGAAGTTGGTCTGGTTCTGCTGCTCCTGTAGCAATGAGGGGGGTTAAAAAAAAAATAGCAGTACAAGGACAGACAAGTAAATGAACAATAATCCAGTGTGACGTCCCAGAGTCCCCTTTTCAAGTGACCTTAATGCTGACACCTGAAATACTGTAAGCCAAGGAGTGTAAGGCTGGTAGAGACAACTCCAAACCGAGTGATGGCGGTTGTTAAAGTAAAAGGCGGCTCTACAAAGTATTCAGTCAGGGGGCCGATCATTTTGCCAGCCCTGTTATTCTAAGTGTTTTGGTTTTTTTTTTGTTGATTTTCAGAACTGCTTTTTTTGGTTACTTGTATGTTGTGAGCCTGCAAGGCTGCAAAAAAGATGTTTGAATGGGTTTTGATGACAGACGGCAGGATAAAAGAAGCAACAACTTCAAAGGGGCACGATGACTTCCTATACGCACTGCAGCTACACAAACAGAGCATCGGTTCCCACTTTGTAGTTAGTGTTGCTGGATAAGCAAGTTAGAAAACTACTGACCATAAAGGCCTTTGTGTATTAAAGCTACAAAGTCAAAATGTCAACGCTCAGAATTATGGTCACAATCAAGCACTGTACCTCCAATCAGACATGTGATGGCTCTACCTGTGGATGTAGAGGAGAAGGACTTGAATGGGCTTGTACTCTTCGCCTGCTTGCATTACAAATGCACGCTTCGATAGCCCCCCCAAACACCCACCTATCTAAACCGGCATTGATTTTTGTTTCCCTTTATGTCAACGCTCAATTTATAATCCTTGTGTAGAGACGCTTTCTTCTTTCAGGTCGACCAGCAGGACTCGGGCGCCTAAGCTCTTTACTATCTGGATTTAGCTTTTTGAAAAGATCGATCTCAGCTGTGTGTGTGAAAAGCAGGAATAGAGGGAAGAGCTCGAAGAAAAGAGTGGGATTACATCGAGGGGTCAGGACGCAGCCCATTACCGTCTAGAGCAGCGCTTCCCGATTGGGGGTGCGAGCAACTGTTGCTGGGTGCCAGAATCTATCGAGGAAGGAAAATGAAGAACATTATTTGTACAAAATCTTAATTTATCTATCCATTCCTAAATAATTAAATGGGCAGGCTATTTCGTGGCAGTGCAATACGCTGCTTGTTAAAACGGATGACTTCCACACTTACACGTACTTAGTGCTGTGTGGGTATTATGAACTATCGTATCTGTTCAAGTTCTATTTAAATTTTAAATATAAGTCATTTTTATTTAATCGACAGAAATATCTTTGGAAAGTTAAGAGAAAAAAGTGAAGGACTGAGAATAACTCGTCTGTTTTAGACTTCAAATCATTTGGATGATATCCTTAGAAAGGGGAAGAAAATCTAGGATAGGAGAATGACCTGACATAGCAGAGTTAGAGCCTAAGCTCGTTACTATCTGGATTTAGCTTTTTGAAAAGATCGATCTCAGCTGTGTGTGTGAAAAGCAGGAATAGAGGGAAGAGCTCGAAGAAAAGAGTGGGATTACATTGAGGGGTCAGGACGCAGCCCATTACCGTCTATAGAGCAGCGCTTCCCGATTGAGGGTGCGAGCAACTGTTGCTGGGTGCCAGAATCTATCGAGGAAGGAAAATGAAGAACATTATTTGTACAAAATCTTAATTTATCTATCCATTTCTAAATAATTAAATGGGCAGGCTATTTCGTGGCAGTGCAATACGCTGCTTGTTAAAACGGATGACTTCCACTCTTATGCGCACTTAGTGCTGTGTGGGTATTATAAACTATCGTATCTGTTCAAGTTCTATTTAAATTTTAAATATAAGTCATTTTTATTTAATCGACAGAAATATCTTTGGTGGGAATGCAAGTTGAATTTAGTCATTATTGAATACATTTTTCTTCATCATAGAAATTTAAAGACTAAATTCAACTTACATTCCTACCAAAGATATTTCTGTCGACTAAATAGAACCTACTTATATCCAAATAGAACTTGAAGATATATTTTTTCGAATCTGACCGCGCATTTTAGATAGACTTGACGCGCACTACATCGAGCCCGCGTGATATTGTGCTCTCTCGCCCGCCTGCCTCAATAAGTCACAGTCGCTTCGCTCTTACTTTTTTACCGTTCATTTAATCATGGCTGGTCGCGAAAAAAATTTGAAAATGGAAGGAGGATTACACCGAGTATGACTTTACCAAAACAATTATTGATGGAGAATAAAGTATCCATTGTTCATAAAGCTTCAATTGGTGATCTGTTTTTCTGCGTTAACCTCATATTTTTTTCATACTTCTTCTCAAACCAAAGGGTTTGCGAAATCGGCCTCGTCCGTCACATGGGGTGCGAGGGTAAAATGAATCGGGAAGCGCTGGTCTAGGATGGGAATTTCTTAACTATGTCATTGGAAGATGATGTCGATACACTGAAGATGCAGGAAGCCTTCAGACTCCTTTGCTTTTTCACATTTTGTTATGTTGCAGCCTTGTGCTAAAATCATTTCAATTCATCCCCCCCCCACCCCATGTCATATGCCACCCAATGCCCCAGAATGAAAAAAGTGAAAAGAGGATTTTCAATACGCAATATTTTTGCTTTTAAAAATAAAGAAAGCAAAATATATCATGCTGACAAGAATTCAGACACTTGTTTTTGACACTTGAAATTTGTCCCAGGTGCATTCCATTCTATGGATCACCAATCGGTGCGTTTACCTGCACACACACACACACACACACACATATAACTGAATTAACGTGAGCAACCCGGTTAAGGCAGGAGCCTGGTTTCTTAAAAATCAAAAGTCAAAATTCCTCCAGCCATCTTAAGCAGCAAGAAGAAAAGGAGAAGCTCCATCCATCCACCCCATACAACTTTCAAACCCGCTTTATCCTCAGTAGGGTGGTGGGGATGCTGCAGCCTCATCCCAGCATGCACAGGGCTCAAGTCAGGAACAATCCCTGGACAGGGGGCCAAGTCCTTCCCTGGGTGAATCCACATGCACGTACACACTCTCTCTCACACACACACACGAACGAACGAGTTAAGGTGAACAACACGGTTAAGGCAGAAGCCTCGTCTCTTAAAAATCTGCATTGACGTGCGCAATAATCCTCCAGAGTTCCATTTTGTCAAACGTCATTAAACTGCACAACCATCAGCCACCGTGACTCCGACAATAAGCAGGACACCAGGGGTCATTTTCCTGTGTTTTATGGCGGAGTGGTGGCTCTAGGGATCTGCAACTGGCAATCGGAAAGGTTGCTGGTTCGAATCCAGTAAATGCCAAAAGGGACTCTGCTCTGTTAGGCGCTTTGAGTAGTGAGAAAAGCGCTATATAAGTGCAAAGAATAATTACAAATGTTTTTTCATTTGTCAAAGCTTTTTGAATTTTGGAACTGCAGATAAGGGACTGTCCCCATGAACTTACCAACAGCAAGGTCAAGAAGCCATTATTATTTTTCACAATGCACCACCTCACGTAAGCTGAGCACCCAAATCTCTCCCCGCATAAAAAGAAACCACACGTGCATGAAAATAAGGGGCGGCGCACACGAGGACGCCAAAACGACGGCGTGAGACTCACCACGGTCATCAGCAACTTGTCAAACCACTGGAGCTTCAGCTCCGATTTGGGCCACATGTCCGGGCGCAGGGCCGTTTTCATCAGGGTCACGCAGCGCCGTGACAGCAGCTCCCCAGGAGACCCAGCAGTGCTTGCACTGTCATTTACCTGTGGATAGATGGAGAAATTTTGCTTTTTACAGATGCTCAAAAATATCGTAACAAACAACCATAAACCCCTCAAACAGATACAAGAAATAGAGAAAAAAAGAAGAAGAAAAAAAAAAAAAACACACCCTGGACTTGGCTATGGATAAGAGAGGGGTCCCAAGTAAGGCACTATAATGGCCCACTGCTGTAGGTCTCAAGGAGCCCCAGCAGCGTCTGACACACTTTCGTGGCTGAATGTCCTCCATGCAGTTGTGTCACAGAGGGGATGTGCGGCATTGTTAATGATGGCCGTTAGTTTGGTCTTCACTCTCTGCTCCCTAACACCTCCAGCGGGTCCGGAGAGCATCCCATATGCATAAAAAATTTTCAATAAGAGTGAGCCATGTTGGAATAATGTTATGTCTATTGGGTTGTTCTCCCACTACATCCTGCCTCCTTCTCTATGAAACACCACGTAGCCTTTATTTCAAGTTGGACCAACAAACACCTTCATGCAACATTTTTTGAAAGATCCGTTTAGCAAAATTTTTGCGTAATTGGCAAACAAACAGACAAAATGCAATCTGGGGATTAAAATGAGGTCCTTAAATAAAAATAAATGGAGTCAAAACATTTAAAAGGCAGGCAGAGGTTATGATTTTACTTATAAACCGTTGTGACAAAGTAAGTACACCCTCTATGGCTACAGTAACAGAAGACATGTTTGGCGAAATCCAAACACAGCATCTGACCAGAAGCAGCTGATACCAACCACAAGGCATGGCGGTGGAAATGTTCAGTTTTGCATCAAGGCCTGGGCAGCTCACCATCATAGAATCCATTACGAGTTCTTCATTGTACCAGAAGGTGCTTGAAGATAATCAAAGATTGCAATGCACAGAATTCACTCGAGCTCCAAATGCACAGAGCATAGAATTGTTCAACTTAAAATTATATATCGAGCGCATCTGTCTCGTTTAAAATTGTCCAAAATGTTTCCAGGGCGAGATCCAACCTGCGAATGTTGCAATCGAGCTCCATCCTCACTAGACCTCATGTTCTGGACCTGTACCAAATGAACATCATTCTGGACCAAAATCTTTAAATGCCTTCCAGACAGCCTTGGTGTCACAATCCCTCCTAATCCACTAACAGCTGTGTTTGGTGGGCTCACAGAGGGGCTTAAAAGTGGAGAAGGACAAACAAACTGTAATGGCCTTTACTACACTACTGGCATGTAGACTTGTCTTGCTCAATTGGAAGAATCCTAACTCTCCTGTTCTCAGTCAGTGGGTAACTGATGTTATGTACTGTTTGAAATTGGAAAAAAAATCACACCTAAGAGGATCTGTACAAAACGTTTTCAAAACCTGGCAGGATTTAATCAATAACATTTTAGAATAAGCATTTAAATTGAGGAAGCAGGTCCTCTTCCCTCTTTTACTCCATTTATCTCTATTCATTTATTATTTTATCTCTTCATTTGTCTTTACTAGCATAACATTTTACACTGCTGGCCTAGCTCTCTTTCTCAGGCGTGGGGGTTGATTTGTTTCAAACCTTTTTCTTTTTTTCTTTCTTTTTGTAAAACTCGAGTTATGTGTATGGAGTGTTGATTTTTAAAAATTCACTCAAATTAAAATATAAAAAGGGTGGCATGGTGGCATAGAGGGTAGCGCTGCTGCCTCGCACTTAGGGGACCCAGGTTCGCTTAATGGGTCCTCCCTGCGTGGAGTTTGCATGTTCTCCTCGTGTCTGCGTGGGTTTCCTCCCACAGTCCAAAGACATGCAGGTTAGGTGCACTGGCGATTCTAAATTGTCCCGTGTGTGTGTGTGTGTGTGTGTGTGTGCCCTGCGATGGGCTGGCACCCTGCCCGGGGTTTGTTTCCTGCATTGCACCCAGTGTTGGCTGGGTTGGCTCCAGCAGACCCCCTGTGACCCTGTAGTTAGGATATAGCAGGTTGGATGATGGATGGATGGATAAAATATATATATATATATATATATATATATATATATATATATATATATATATATATATATATATATATATATATATAAAAATAAGAAGATAATGCGATACCATCTGTCAGACAATTGAAACAACATAACAAAGACCCTAAACATAGTAGTAAATCAACCAAGAAAAGCCCAGTTCCAATTCCCATTGAGATGTTGTGGTGGGTGTCTGACATGGGCTGTGCATACAAGACACAAAGATCTCACGGCTGAGATAGAGAGACAGACAGACAGACAGACAGATAGGAAAGGCACTATATAACAGATAGATAGATAGATAGATAGATAGATAGATAGATAGATAGATAGATAGATAGATAGATAGATAGATAGATAGATAGATAGATAGATAGATACTTTATTAATCCCAAGGGGAAATTCACATACTCCAGCAGCAGCATACTGATAATAACAATATTAAAGAGTGATAACAATGCAGGTAAAACAGACAATCACTTTGTATAATGTTAATGTTTAACAGGTGGAACTGAAGAGTCGCATAGTGTGGGGGAGGAACGATCTTCTCAGTCGGAGATGCCTATGTGACAGGGCAATGCCAGCTATTACAGTCAAGGTTGCACTTGCTTTTTTCCAGAGACATAAATTGGCCCATCTGTTCATATTTTGTTGAATAAATTATTGACAAGTCACATTTTCATTGTTGTTTCTCAGTGACATCAGATACCGTTTAAACCACGGGCGGGCAAAGTCAGTCCTGGAGGGCCGCAGTGGCTGCACGTTTTTGCTCCAAACCCAGTTGCCTAATTAGAAAACAATCCTTGTCAATAATTTAATTTCATGGCTTGTTAGTGCTCTAACTCTGCTATGTCAGGTCATTCTCATATCCTCGATTTTCTTCCCCTTTCTAAGGATATCATCCAAATGATTTGAAGTCTAAAACAGACGAGTTATTCTCAGTCCTTCACTTTTTTCTCTTCACTTTCCTTCCAAGTATTTAATTAAACCCAATAGTGCACGATAAACACACACGGGTGTAAGTGGTAACAAGCTAAATGGAGAACTGCTGCTTTCCGTTGTCATTTGCATCTTACTGCTAATTAGGAGCCAAGAATACAACTGTTTAAGACTAAAATAAGCAATAAAGGTTCAAAATCTTAACGAGCGAGACCACTAAAATGAAGCAGAAGTGTGACTTGAGCAATAAGTACTTCTTATTAGGCCATTGAAACAAAAACCTGCAGCCACAGTGGCCCACCAGGAATGACTTTGCCCACCCCTGGTTTAAATGAAGATGAATTCTTGACATGTCCACAAAGAAACAAAAAAAAAAAACATTTCACGGAGTGTACTTGGTTTTTCACGTGCCTATAGATTATTAAAGAGGAGGAAGTCAACTGAAAATAATGCCTGGCCTACTCGTATTGGGGACTGGAAGGTGGGTTTGTTAAAAAAAGGGGTTCAGATTCTACATCAAATGGTGGATAAGGTTGGTAAGACCTTTAAAAACTGCTGGCTTCAAATTCTGCTCCAGACTGCCTGTCAATAGCACCGCCTCAGAGGTATTCGCAGAGCCCCGTGTGTGTGTGTGACTTGAAAGCAGGAGGCTTACAGCTCAGGCACAGCCTCACAGAATGCCAATTAGGTCTAAAAAGCTTGTTTAAACCTTTAAATATTAAGCACTCGGCGTCTCCGAGCATGCACTGAATGCCTTTATCGCTGTAACAGCATGAGAGCTGCTCCCATGCCATCCAAAGGCATCAATGAAGCTTTAAGTGAAGTACAAGAGCCCATTCCTTACCTGACAAGCTATCCTAATAAGAAAGTTGACAACAGTATCGGTGTGCTGCTTTTCAACCGGTTTCCCGAGAAGTGCGTCAGCCCCTGGTGTAGACTGGCTGCGGGCAAACACCTTATATTAAAAAAAAAAAAAAAGACCACTTATATATCGATTAGATACATAGTACGTACTGAGTGGCAAGAGGAAGCCATTTTAAATAAGGCTCAGGTGGTTTGGGGGTACAAGCTCTTACTGTGCTCACAGCACCCGTGGCGGTGCGGAAGCGTTTCACGTCCTGGCCGGAGTCCATAGACAGGCCTCTTTTCACTGCTCCCGTCGTTGAGCTTGTGCCCTCTCCGCAAGAGTCGCCCTCACTTTCAGGCTGTCGATGACAGAAGACAGAGCAGGTTTCACAAGAGCCAAGGAGGTGTCCGCATCACACAGAAATAAAAAAAAATATTAATAAGATGTGAAGATGGTTTACCAGTCTTACCAGCTGATCCTTTATTCTCTGCAGCTCCCATTTTATGACTACCTCTGCCAGGTCCACGGCCAACTTTCTTTGTTCAATTGTGACACTGGGAGTGAAGCCGAGCCTCTGCATGGCGCTGACCATATGCTGGACCAGATGGTGCCGCACAGGGTAATAAACCTATGAGGAAACAGGATGTCAGCAAGAACTTGAACAGAGAATAAGAATAAGAGTGCGGGTGATGCAGGAGAAGCGTCAAGGAATGAGAGATAACTAACAAGCGTGTCCATCCTATTGACCAAGACGGCCTAAAATAACATTAAGGCGAGATCTGATGTTCCCTAGAGTCCTGCTCTTCACCACACTAAATGGTCATTTATTCCACGTGTGTGTGTGGTTCTTAGTGTGAAGAACACTAAATCTGTGAAACCTGCCCTTAGGTTTCGGGCCGTGTCCCCATGTTCTTGTTGAACTTATTTTAATGTAAGTCTTGATCTACTGAACTAATTCCTTTCATAATTTTATTCACTTTGATTATGTCTCCTCTACTTGTACTCAAGTAAGAGTAGCGTTACCTCAAAATAATATGACTCAAGTAGAAGTAAAAAGTAGTCCACCAAAAACTTACTCGAGTAAAAAGAGTACTTGGTGAAAAGACTACTCAAGTACTGGGTAACTGTTTGAACATAATAAATGATTTATTTTTTAGAAATGTTGTAATAAAATAGACAAAAATATACAGTGGTGTGAAAAACTATTTGCCCCCTTCCTGATTTCTTATTCTTTTGCATGTTTGTCACACAAAATGTTTCTGATCATCAAACACATTTAACCATTAGTCAAATATAACACAAGTAAACACAAAATGCAGTTTTTAAATGATGGTTTTATTATTTAGGGAGAAAAAATCCAAACCTACATGGCCCTGTGTGAAAAGTAATTGCCCCTTGTTCAAAAATAACCTAACTGTGGTGTATCACACCTGAGTTCAATTTCCGTAGCCACCCCCAGGCCTGATTACTGCCACACCTGTTTCAATCAAGAAATCACTTAAATAGGAGCTGCCTGACACAGAGAAGTAGACCAAAAGCACCTCAAAAGCTAGACATCATGCCAAGATCCAAAGAAATTCAGGAACAAATGAGAACAGAAGTAATTGAGATCTATCAGTCTGGTAAAGGTTATAAAGCCATTTCTAAAGCTTTGGGACTCCAGCCAACCACAGTGAGAGCCATTATCCACAAATGGCAAAAACATGGAACAGTGGTGAACCTTCCCAGGAGTGGCCGGCCGACCAAAATTACCCCAAGAGCGCAGAGACGACTCATCCGAGAGGTCACAAAAGACCCCAGGACAACGTCTAAAGAACTGCAGGCCTCACTTGCCTCAATTAAGGTCAGTGTTCACGACTCCACCATAAGAAAGAGACTGGGCAAAACGGCCTGCATGGCAGATTTCCAAGACGCAAAACCACTGTTAAGCAAAAAGAACATTAGGGCTCGTCTCAATTTTGCTAAGAAACATCTCAATGATTGCCAAGACTTTTGGGAAAATACCTTGTGGACTGATGAGACAAAAGTTGAACTTTTGGAAGGCAAATGTCCGTTACATCTGGTGTAAAAGGAACACAGCATTTCAGAAAAAGAACATCATACCAACAGTAAAATATGGTGGTGGTAGTGTGATGGTCTGGGGTTGTTTTGCTGCTTCAGGACCTGGAAGGCTTGCTGTGATAGATGGAACCATGAATTCTACTGTCTACCAAAAATCCTGAAGGAGAATGTCCGGCCATCTGTTCGTCAACTCAAGCTGAAGTGATCTTGGGTGCTGCAACAGGACAATGACCCAAAACACACCAGCAAATCCACCTCTGAATGGCTGAAGAAACACAAAATGAAGACTTTGGAGTGGCCTAGTCAAAGTCCTGACCTGAATCCAATTGAGATGCTATGGCATGACCTTAAAAAGGCGGTTCATGCTAGAAAACCCTCAAATAAAGCTGAATTACAACAATTCTGCAAAGATGAGTGGGCCAAAATTCCTCCAGAGCGCCGTAACAGACTCATTGCAAGTTATCACAAACGCTTGATTGCAGTTATTGCTGCTAAGGGTGGCCCAACCAGTTATTAGGTTCAGGGGGCAATTACTTTTTCGCACAGGGCCATGTAGGTTTGGATTTTTTCTCCCTAAATAATAAAAACCATCATTTAAAAACTGCATTTTGTGTTTACTTGTGTTATATTTGACTAATGGTTAAATGTGTTTGATGATCAGAAACATTTTGTGTGACAAACATGCAAAAGAATAAGAAATCAGGAAGGGGGCAAATAGTTTTTCACACCACTTAAAATAATGTGCAAATTCTGCTATTTCCCTACTGTCCCCTACTCCTGAGGTCTCGTCTCCCCCTTGGCTCACAGCCTCTCTCTTTGTGCTTATAAATCGCTGACACAACCGAACTATGAAACTTAGTGCGATGAGAAAAGTTGCAAAAGCAACCGGAATGTTCAAGCCATTATAGAAAAAAACTCAATCTAAATCCGTTAAGTGGTTCTCGCGTGAAAAGCGGACAGACAGACAGACGTTGGATTTCATATATGTGTATATATATTTTAATGAAACACAACCTTCCTCGTCTGAGCCCATGTTGACTGTCATAGACCTGTGCTGCTCAATCTTTTCCTTAATAACTGCTTCCATTTAGATTTACCCGAGACACATTTTAGGCTTACTGGCATATAGTTAACTTGGATCAGCCCGGTCATACTTTTTATGAAATGGATTAACATTTGCTAGCCTCCAGTCTTTAGAAATTTCTCCGTTGTGAAGAGATTTAAAAAAAAATGCAACAAAGGTTTATATTCTGTATGAATTCACTAACTTCCTGCAGCACTTGAGGATAAAAGGTCATGTGGTTCTGGTGATTTCTTAGATTTCAGCCTATTTAATCTACGCAGCACTTCTCCCCCTGCAATTTCCAAAAAGCCGGAAGCGCACAGAAACATCAAAGTAGCAAACCAAGAGGGCCACAAAAAGTGTTCCCTTCATGATTCACTGGGCCTCGGTGAAACGTCTCCCAGAGATCCTCACCCTGAAGTGCTGCACGATGAGATGCAGGATGTGGACCAGCTGAGGCACGGTGTGCCCTTCTTCCACAATGATCTTACGAGTCCAGTGAGTGAGCATTTGGTGACCGTCTTCCATGCGTGCTGGCACCGCCGGAGTGAGGATGGCCATAGCCTGCCTGACAATGGCACGTGCCTCCATGTTGTGGGCTTTGAGCAGGCTGTGGAATACCTGCAACACAAGAGGAGAGTTGACAGAGGGTTTGGGATGATTGGTCACGACGGACCCATCAGTCCCGAAGTGTGAAAATTTACCTGTAAGACAATCTTTTTGTGGATGGCAAATTTGGCAATGATGTGTGCCAGCAGAAGGTGACCACTGTACTTGCAGGCTGGGTCCACGCAGGCCTTGGGCAGCAGACACGGCCAGGCAAAGGTCATGAGACGGCGTAGCTTGCTGTTTCGGCTCTTGTTGTTGTCATGGATGTGGTGGGGAGCGTGCTCGACCAATAGAGTGGCAAACTGAAGCAGGTAAATCCTTAGGGAATCCAGCAGGTCAGCCTGCTTCTCTGGGTCAAGAACCTGTTAAGAAGAGGAAGGCGTTAAGCAGGCGGCTAACAAGGGTCCCCACTAGGACAAAAAGACGACATACAGTGATGCTGCATACCTTAGTGATAAACACACTGGTGATGCTCTCTGGATTGTCACCCTCGGGATTTGGGGGGCCCAGCAACTGCTCACCCTCTGCCTTCTCAAAGCTGTACAGGAAAGCTGGGTTCAGGATGTGCTGCAAGACCTGAGCAGATGGGAGTCAGAGAAAGTTTAAGGACAATGCATGGCGAGAAGGATGTGCAACCAGAGACCCCACGGTGTTTCAATTAAGACACAGCTGAAGATCTAAAGCTTTGCAGTTTGGGACACCATCAGTTCAAAAGTAGGCCTTTCAAGTGATCGCAAAACTTCTCCTCTCAGGGTCATTTAACTCGCTTTTAGAATTCAATCCAGGAGCCTCTCCCCCAGCACTCGAAACAATGTTCTCAAAGATTAAGGCTTTCTATGCACAAAAGTGACAATTCAAAGGATGACAGCAAGATGACCCTTCGGGCTGTCAGCTGTAATTAAGAAACCTTCTCAGTCTACTAACCTTGGCTTTCAACTCATCGCCGAAGTTGGGGTCGTTGAATTCCACAAAACGGAAGAAGAGTGCCCTCTTGTGGGTGATGCTGTAGTTCTTGGGGATCTCCTCCTCCATGTAGTCCTTCAGGAAGGTCATGTTGCATAGAAAGCGGCCCGTGAAGGCGCGGAGCAACTGAAAGAGCAGTTCGATCTCCGAGTAGTTACGTCTGGGAATAAGCACAAGAAGAGCAAGAGAAGAGAGTTCGGTAAACAAAGGCTTTTACTGCCTCCGTGTCAAAGCGTGGAAAGCACAACAAAAGGCAAACTCAACACAGCCAGACCGCAGAAGAAGTAAACGGGCTGAGCAAAACGCGTATGGGCTGACAGGATCTAATCCGGCTCATCGACACAATCTCTAAAAAAATATCCAACCTTTCATAAAAGTGAAATAATTGAAAGGAAAAAGAACAATTTTCCCCTCAAATGAAACATTTAAGCAAAAACATTTACTGCTTTTGTGCAGCCCTCCTCGTCTTCTCCTCTAATGAGGTAGGAGAACACAAGGCGTCTCCAGATCTTTCAGATTTCGAGGTCCACACTTCTGGACTCTGCTCTTCAGCTCATCCCACTGGTCTCACAGGGGTTTAGGTGGGTGGCACGATGGCGCAGTTAGTTTGCTTCCCAGGTCCTCCCTGCGTGGAGTTTGGATGTTCTCCCCATGTCTGTGTGGGTTTCCTCCAGGTGCTCCAGTTTCCTCCCACAGTCCAAGGACATGCAGGTTAGGTGCATTGGCGATTCTAAATTGTCCCTAGTGTGTGCTTGGTGTGTGTGTGTGTGTGTGCGCCCTGCGGTGGGCTGGCGCCCTGCCAGTGGTTTGTTTCCTATCTTGCGCCCTGTGTTAGCTGGGATTGGTTCCAGCAGACCCCCCCGTGACCCTGTAGTACGGATATAGCGTTTTGGATAATGAATGGATGGATGAAGAAAAATTTCATGAAACATTTTTTCCGCTCAAATGAAACATTTAAGCAAAATCATTTAATGCTTTGTGCAGCCCTCCTCGTCTTCTCCTCTAATGAGGTAGGAGAACACAAGACCTACAGAATCTCTCCAGATCTTTCAGATTTCGAGGTCCACACTTCTGGACTCTGCTCGTCAGCTCATCCCACAGGTCTCACAGAGGTTTAGGTCAGGGGACTGGGATGACCCTGGCAAAGTCTTAACTTTATGGTCACTGAGCCAGTTCTGCATTAATCAGGAGGTGTGCTTTGGATTATTGTCCTGCTGGAAGATCCAACCACAGCCTAATTTAAGCTTCCTGGCAGGGTTTGGATTAATATCTGCCCATACTTCATAGACCCCATGGTACCACGTTATCCTAAGAAACTGACCAGGGCCTATGGCAGAAAAACAGCCCCAGTAACCAGACTTCATAGTGGGAATGGTGTAACTCTTCTGAATGCTTAAGCAATTCCACTTCTGGTGTTTGTTGATCAGTTTTTGTCTCATGTGACCACAGAACTCAGGGCCATCGAAAGTTCCAGTAACGCTGGGCAAACTGTAAGTGACTTGAGGGTTTACTCACACACATGCACCTAAAATGTGGAATAGCTTACCGAAAGAAATTCGCCAGGCTAATAAAGTGGAGCACTTTAAAAAAAAAAAACACAAAAAAAAAACTGCTAACAACCCCATTGCTGTAACATGGCTTTCTCAGAGCTTCATTCTACGTAGTATAACCCTGATATTCTGTATATGCATTGAAGGGCTGCATCAGGAGTGGGCAGGAGGAGAAGTACAGAAAGTTAATCAAAGACTTTGTTAAATGGTGCGACTCAAACCACTTACACCTTAACACCAGCAAGACCAAGGAGCTGGTGGTGGATTTTAGGAGGCCCAGGCCCCTCATGGACCCTGTGATCATCAGAGGTGACTGTGCAGAGGGTGCAGACCTTTAAATATCTGGGAGTGCAGCTGGATGATAAATTGGACTGGACTGCCAATACTGATGCTCTATGTAAGAAAGGTCAGAGCAGACTATACTTTCTGAGAAGGTTGGCATCCTTCAACATCTGCAGTAAGATGCTGCAGATGTTCTACCAGACGGTTGTGGCGAGTGCCCTCTTCTACGCGGTGGTGTGCTGGGAGGCAGCATAAAGATGAAAGACGCCTCACGCCTGGACAAACTTGTTAAGAAGGCAGGCTCCATTGTAGGATTAAAGTTGGACAGTTTAACATCTGTGGCAGAGCGACGGGCATTAAGCAAACTCCTGTCAATCATGAAGAATCCACTGCATCCACTGAACAGGATCATCTCCAGGCAGAGGAGTAGCTTCAGTGACAGACTTTTGTCACCGTCCTGCTCCACTGACAGACTGAGGAGACCCCACACTATGCGACTCTTCAGTTCCACCGGGGGAGTAAATGCTAACATTACTCAAAGTTATTGTCTGCTTTTACATGCATTTTTATTACTATTTAATTTAATATTGTTTCTTTTTATCAGTATACTGCTGCTGGATTATGTGAATTTCCCCTTGGGATTAATAAAGTATCTATCTATCTATCTATCTATCTAAGTATCTTTTGTATCATGGCTCCACAATCCATACTACGCCCTATTTCCTCAGCTGTTCTTTTTCTGGTTTTCTGTGGTGCTGATCTGCGCCCCCCACCACCTGATCAGGGCACCACGCAGTGATGGATTGAAGGCCAGATGTCCACATGACCTTCCTCATCATCAAATTCTTCCATGTGAAGACTGAAAGCCATGAGGACTGATTGATATCATTTATGTTAGGTAGAATACCCACTGGGGGGCTGGGTGGTCTCATGGCATCGGAACCCCTGCAGACTTTTTTTTTTTTTCCCTCCAACTCTCTAGAGTTTGTTTTTAGTTTTTGCTGTCCTCCCTGGCCATTGGGCCTTACTTTATTCTTTAGCATTGCCTAAACCTATTTTTACATTTTTCTTTCTTCGCCTTGTAAAGCACTTTGAGCTCCATCACTTGTATGAAAACATACTCTTTAGAAATAAATGCTGTTGTTCTTCACTGGCCTGCACTCACACCGCGCTTAACGTTCTGGGCCCGGACGCACCTTCATCATCACCATGCGACTAAATGTAAAGGCAAAACAAGATCCGAACACGGAGTCACAGCAGGCCTTTAAAATGATGGTACTGATCTTGTGTAGGACAGAGTAACGCTCTGCTCTCTTACAGATTTATTGAGTGTGCAGCGCAGCGTTTTGCTGTTAACAGTGCTGCACACATGAGAAGATTTTTATGGAGGCAAATGATGTTAAGAGAGGAATTTGCAGCTTTTCTTGCCAACTACACTTCTCGTCCATCTGACTTTAACTCATTTTCTGAGGACTCCTACGCTCATTTGTCTCTTCACAATGTGTATACTATCTATCTGAGACCGCTTGAAATCTAAGTAATTAAAGGTGCACTACAAATGATAACAAATTCTGAGGTCTACATCAACTGGAATGTGTTTGTAATGGAAGTTGTAATAAAATACACTGCATTTGCTATTCCAACAGGTGACGCATCACAAACATTTGTAGAACTAAAATGCATTGCTACAAATGCTTGTGATGTGCCATCTGCTAGAATGACAAATACAATGCACATGCCTCTGTTAAATGCCATTTGGTAAAGTGATTTTTAAAAGCACTGTTAATGTTTGAGATGTGCCATCTGTTGGAATGCCAGAGATATACAGCACATGCCGGTTTTCTCTTCTTGTGCCAACAAGCACCTATTTTAGTTCTTTTGATTGGACTTTAACATTAAATGGGGTGGCCCAGTTGGACACCCAACCTTTTCTGAGGACTCCTGTGCGTTTTTGTCCCTTTACAATGTGCATACTAGCTATCTGAGACAGTTTGAAATCCAAATAATTAAAGGTGCACTACAAACACTAATGCTGAGGTCTACATCTACTAGAACATATTTTGTAATGCATGTTATAATAAAATACGTTGCATCTGCTAATTCCAACAGATGACGCATCACAAACATCTGTAGAACTAAAATGCCAAATGCATTGCAACAAATGTTTGTGATGTGCCATCTGCTGAAACGACAAGTACAGTGCATATGTCTCTGTTAAATGCCATTTGGCAAAGGGATTCGTAAAAGCGGTGTTAACGTGTGAGATGCGCCATCTGTTGGAATGCCAGACGTATACAGTATATGCTTGTTTTCTCTTCTTGTGCCAACAAGCACCTATTTTAGTTCTTTTGATTGGACTTTAACATTAAATGGGGTGGCCCAGTTGGACACCCAACATTTTCTGAGGAGTCCTCCACGGTTTTGTCCCATCACAATGTGCATACTAACTGTCTGAGACAGTTTGAAATATAAATAAATTAAAGGTGCACTACAAACGCGAACGCTGAGGTATACATCTACTGGAATGTATTTTGTAATGCATGTTGTAATAAAATATGCTGCAATTGCTATTCCAACAGATGACGCATCACAAACATTTGTAGAACTAAAGTGCCAAATGCATTGCTAAAAATGCTTGTGATGTGCCATCTGCTAGAATGACAAATACAAAAAAAAACAGAGGCATATGCATTGCATCAGTATACTGCTGCTGGATTATTTGAATTTCCCCTTGGGATTAATAAAGTATTTATCTGTTATATTCCATTTGGTAAAGGAATTCGTAAAAGCAGTGTTAATGTTTGAGATACGCCATCTGTTGGACTGCCAGACACATAGCATCTGGACCACCACACAGACACTTGTTCCTTTATTATGGTGGATATATATGATGGCCGGAGTCCTAATATGCTACCACAGTGTCATGATGGGCAAACACAAGCAGACAGACGTCACAGGCAGGCCATACTTGCAGTAACTTAGCAGGCAGTAGGCAAGCAGTTTGGGCTCCTTCCAGTTGGTGGCAGACATGTTTTCCTTGCGGTGACGCTCCTGGAATGCTTCGCTCACCCACACGCGGCGCAGTTGGCTCACTAAAGAGTGCTGCCCTGCCAGCCAGCCGGGGTCATGCTTCACAATAATGCTGATGATCTGTGACCAAAAAGCAGAGATGACAGAGGGACACAATCAGCCCAGTTGTTATCGTCACAGAGAATTTTAAGAGGAGTGACTAGTGACACCCGCACTGAAGTACAGAAAGCCTTAAGTTTAAAAGGAATGGAGAAACTTATCAGCCAGAAGAAGCAATCCAAGGCTCGTGATTAAATGGTTAAAGCAGTTAAGACAAGTGACATTGTCATAAATCCTTTTACCTTGATGGCTTGAAATTGAAGGTCCAGCCTCATGGCATTGGAACTTGTGGAGGGAGATCCTGGACGAACTGTGGCTTGAGGGCCAGGTGGGAGCAGCAGGGTCACAAACCGATTAGGATTGGAGGCCAAGACGTCACGCAGGGGTTTGGCGTCCTTATGCTTCAAAAAACTCTGTAGAAATAGAAGGAAGCCTTTGAAAATCTGAAGTATTTATTTTTCCTGTGTGTTGGGAGAAGAAGAAAAAAAAAAAACCCCAAAGGCAGCACTTGTCCTTTCAACTAAACCCACGGTCAACCGCAAGAAGGTTGGCCCCTCTTCAGTGTCTGAAGGTGAGGAATTAAAGGCAAAATATCACGCAAGTTTCTATTAACCTTTTTGTACAAAAAGCATTAAAAGACCCCCGTCAAGAGGCTGCATCCAGTACTGGAGCTCTTAAGACCCCAAACAGTCATATGAAAACAAACCTCCTTCGTACTCCATAGAGAAAGAGGACAGCGTAACTTGTCTCGCAACCATATAACAAGACAGGGTGTGAATACGTCACTTTATACGTAGTTGAACTCGGGTGCCAGAGAGTGGTGACGTGTTGCATGTTCATTAGCACATGCATGTACACACCTGACATAACTCTGTACACACACCAAAAACAAAGTCCCTATGAAACCTATTCTAACTGAGGCGTGTGGGACACAAACATCGGTGCTAAAATTTTAACTGTGGTATCGATAGCAGCCCTCAGACCTCAGTAAAGGTGTCAAGTCAATAACGGGCAACTCCAAAACCTGCTCCGTCTTACTCCAGCCTCCCTCCACACTACTTCCCTCTTGATAGCCTAGAAGACCCGATCGCGTCGAAGCAAGAGGTGGTCCTTGAAGTCACAGTCATGGCCAAACAATAAGGTGGGGCTCCCCTGTGAAGTACAGAGCACAGTGAAGCATGTAGCACCATTTCGTGAAGTCGTTGTTGCACAACGGCCATACTGAGTGTCAAGGGAGATTGGGGAAAGAGGAGAGGTTGAGAGGAAAGCTGATATTTATTTTCTGGTACCAAACATCTCAAAGTGCTGTTACATACCGCTTTAAAGTTTATGGCTTATTGGTGCTGTTCCAGCGCAACCCTGTTACTTAGCTTTTACTTCAATATATTTCCACATTCACCTGCTAAAGACTCCAACACACTACTTTTTGAATTTTTTGTTTACTTTCTCGTATTTGAAGTATAGGGAAACTATTGAAATCATGCAAAAATTCGACGAATCTTGATGTTTTAGACCTCCCCGAGCCCAATTTACTTTCTCGTAGGGCAAGTATAATAATTGTACAAAAATTCGATTTTGGCAATTTGATGAATCTTAATGTTTTAGACCTCCATAAGTCTGATTTAATTTCTCTTAGGGAAAGCATTGCAATCGTTCAAAAATTCAATTTCAAGATTTTGATGAATCTCGACATTTTAGACCTCCCTAAGTCCGATTTACTTTCTCGTAGGGAAAGTATTGTAATGTAATCATTCAAAAATTCAATTTTGAGAATTTAATAAATCTCAACATTTTAGAGTTCCCCAAGTCTGATTTACATTCTTGAAGGGAAAGTATTATAATCATCCAAAAGTTTGATTTCGAGATTTTAATGAATTTCGACATTTTAGACCTCCCTAAGTCCGATTTACTTTCTCGCAGGGAAATTATTGTAATCGTCCAAAAGTTTGATTTAGAGATGTTGATGAATCTCGATGTTTCAGACCTCCCCGAGTCCAAAAATACCGTTTTTGTAATTATGTGTGTGTATAAACACAATAACTTGAGTACGCTCTCACTTTGGTCAACTAAGCTTTGCATGCAAGTATTAGGTACAAAACGTAGATTTCTATTAACTTTTGGAACTGGTACTTTACCTTTTATTCATGCAACTGCAGAGTCCAGTTTATTCAACCTTACTTTTATAATAATTGTCCAATATATTATTAATTTGATTTGATTTGCTGTTGATGGTTCTGTAATGTACATAATATTAAAATATAATCATTGTCTTGCAGTTTACTCCTCAAATATCCATCCCCACAACTGAGTATACGAGAAAGTCGAGGGGAGACCACTCCCAACTTTTTCGTTTTCAGCCACAGACTTAATTTACATAATCTTAGCGAGTTGGGGCCAGTTGTGTAGTGCGACATCCTGAGCGACTTGATCCGACTGATCTGCAACTCGCCCCAACAAACACATACAGGCCTGTTTTACATTATCAAATAAAGCTTAACTGTGGATTAGCATTTCTAAAAAATGCCATATTTTAGTTGTTTCCCTGTCCAAGTTGTATTTTATTTATTTATTTATTTATTTTTTTTTACTTCAAATGTCAACAAAACATGTCATTTGGCCAAGGGTGTCCAAACTGAACATGACCCCCCAACCCAAAGAATGAATGCCTTGCTGCCATTAAGCCCAAAACATTTACAGAATCCTAAATTCCTAAGACCTGTCTAAAGTCCTTACCATGAACATCCGGCTCCACTGAGGGTCATTCAGGGTTGCTTCCATCATGAAGAGCTCCACAGTCTGGGAAGGGTGGCGAGTCAGAAACTTTATCAGAGGCTCCCTGAAGGGACTGCCGGCCTGCAAACAGCGAGAGCACAGGTGAAGATTACATGAGTGCCTGTGATCGGAGGTCCACCCCACATGGCAGCAGGCTCCTCTTAGCAAGTCAATCCAGGGACAGCTAAGGCCACACAGAGCACACACGCGCCAAGGACTCGGGCCAGTCCGGCCAGCAGAACCATGTGACACATAAGCCATGCTTTACGCGAACGGCGAGAATTCTCTTTGGGAGAAAAGCAGGCTGCTGGTATCAGGAGCAAAACAACGGAGGCAATTAATCTCGCTTCCGAAATGTTAAATGAGCAGTGTTGCGCTTCAGTGACTTGGCGTTACCTCAATTAGCATGGCTCGCTCAGTCTTCATCACCACCTCCAGGAGGGGCTTCACTAGGGTCTGGGGGGCCGCCGGTATCAAATGGAACAGATTAATAATTGCAGAGCAAATTCTCATTTCCTGTCAAGAACAACACATGGACTTTGTGAGATAGTGCAAACAGCAATTAAAATTTCACAGTAGTAGCAGCAGCAGCACCACCATCACCATCACCCTAGCCACCCCAGTATGACACAGACACAGATACACACACAAATATATACATATATATGTACACACCATTAGCCAAAAAAGTTTTAAAACACCTCAAATTTAATCAGGTGGAATGCAATGAAAAACCTAAATGGCGAAAAGGTAAGCAGTAAACTGACAGAAGTTTAACTTTAAAGTTTAGGTTAGCAAAAACTGAAAAAAAGGAAACATCAGAATATTACAAATGGACCTTCTTCAGGGAACAACTAATAGGTTACACCCTACAGACGTTCTGCAAAAATTCAAGTAAATGAAGCCTTGCAAGTTGAAGCAAACAATTTGCACTGGTGTCCCAACTTCTGTGGATTACTTAAAAACTCCTCTGTGTGTCATAAAGCAGAGCTGGAACAGACTGTGTCACTAAGACCCTCTGAAGTCCTGCTTGGATAATGGCGAGAAAACGGTGAGGAACAAATGAAATGGGACAGAGCACTGAAGTGAAGGCCTTTCATTTAAGGACATTGCATTATAAAATAAAAAAATCAAAGTGTCAGTAAGTCCAGTGGTGTCCTACACAACTGGAAGAAACTCTGATAGGAAGAGATCCGGTAGAGCCAAAGTCACACAACCCAATCAGAAGACGTGTTTTTGAGGGTCACCAACTGGCGTGATCACAGGCGCCTCACAGCAGAACAGCTTAACAGCGAGTGTCAGTCTGGACTGTGAAGAGGAGACTTTGTGCCGCGGGTTTGACAGGAAGAAAGCCATAAAGAACACAAAAGGGCCATCCAAATACCTGCTGTGGACTACTGCAGAGTTCAAAAAATGTCTTATGGACCAATGAATCCAAATTGGAAATCCTCGGTTCATCACACAGGGTGCAGTTGGTGAAGGTGAGGGTTCCTCAGTTTGTGACCCCCAACTGTCACACATGGAGGAGGAAGTGTGATGGCCAGAGGTTCTTTTGCTGGAGGCAGCAGAGTTGGTGACTTGCACAGAGTGACCGGTAGTCTGAATCAAAAGGGTTGGCTGTTGTATCACCAAATGGGGGCTACTTTAATGAATCCAAATAAATTTGTACATTTAACGATTCCTAATTTTTTTTTATTTCCCATTTTTTATTTGTTCTATGCCTTTATTTCATGAAACATTAAGACATTAAATTGTGTGCATCTCTATAAAAATGGAGGTGTTGTAAAACTTTTGACCGGTGGTGTATATAATTAAATAGTAAGGGGGGGGGGATCCTACGTACAGTAGGAACAGCATGGAGTTAGTTGACTGGATACAAACAACAAAGAGCTCAGTGCTTGTGATCTTAAAGGAACACCCCACCCAACAATGATACTTTTATTATTCTTTTATCTAACCTGTATTGTTTGCAGGTACAGCTGAGAAAAACGTCTAGTCTCATAATTCACGGAGAACGGACATAACATTTCTGACGAAATGCGCTGCAGCAGGGAGGCCAATGCTGAACAGCAGCAAATGTTATCAAAACGTGTTGCACGATCCACATGTCCGGTATCTAACCGCATCCTCGCAACGTCATTTTTGCGAAATATTGTTAAATATACTAGCGTTAGAAAGACTGGAAGCACCCAGAAATTTTCGTAACTCTGATATGAATTGAAACGTTTAATCGCTTCGCACGTTCCTCCACCATAACCTGTCATCTATCGGGGGAGGAACGGAAGCTTTAGATTTGTCAAAAATTTCGATATCCGGTTTTCAATGGATCGCGACGTTTTAGGGTCCCCCGATACCGATGTAATATCTCGATAATGGGCGTGTGTGTCACAGTTTCTTGTGGATAGCCAAGAGCTAAAATGGCTGGACGGAAAAACACCAAACTCCAAACTTAATTAAGCCTCTTATGAGATGGCGATGTGCCGATTAGTTTTTGGGCCAAATCGTGCGGGAGAAAGAGGCACTTGAGAGGAATATACCATAATTCTGCAATTAATGAGGAATTCTTCTCGTCAATTGCTAGTATAATGACCTGAAAGATCAGAGCGGTAAATAATTACTGAAATATTAAGAGAAGAGTTTGGGTTACTCAGTTCCGGTGGTGAAAAGCCTACTGATGCTCATGTCCGATTTTTCATTTTTTATTATTCTTTAAATCAAGATACCATTATTCTTCTTGACTGCTTTTTCTGGTGAGGGTTGCAGTTGTGGTAGCAGCTACAGATTCCGGCTCTTACCTAAGCTGGCCGACATCTGAAATTCCTTAAACGTGTCCTGGCTTTGCCGCAGGGTCTTCCGCCAGAGGGACATGACATAGGAGGTAACCTACCGACATGCCCGAACAACCTCAATGGGCTCCTCTCGGTCTTGAGGAGCAACGATGCGACTCGACTCTGAGGCTCTCGTAAATCGCTGAGCTTCTAGCCCTGTCATGTAGTGTCGAGCCCAGCAACCCCGTGAAGAAACCTCATTTCTGCCACTTGTACTCACGATCACCCTGTTTTAGTCGTTACCATTATGTTTGTGGCCATAGGCGAGGACAGTGATACAGATCGATATGTAGACCGAGAGGTTCGTCTTTAGACTGCGCTCTGGCTTCACACCCATAAACCACTACAGCGTCCACAGAACCACTGCCACAATCCACTAATCAATCTCACGCTCCCTTTTCCCATCCCTTTCCGTGAAATACTTGAATGCTGCCACCGCCACCTCCTCCAAGGGCAACAACTGGAGAGAGCAATCCACTCCTTTCCAAGAAAGAACCCCAACTTCAAACTTGGAGGTGCTGATCCTCATCCCAGCCACTTCACATTCGGCAGTGAATTGCTCAAGTGCATGCCGAAGGTCACGATCAGATGAGATCATCATCATCCGCAGCAGTATAAAGCAACAATGCTACCCCCTAGGCTCCCCAACTGGACACCTTGATATCCTGTCCATGAAAACCACAAACATGTACCTCTGAATTGATTTAAAAATGAAGCCAAGATACGAGGATAAATCAAAAAAAGTAAAGCTGAGCTGAAAATGACGTGGTAAACATCTGCGATAGCTATGGGGTAGCTGTGTGGCACTCTGCTGTTGGTCTGGTTCAGGGGTGTCTCCAATTCCGGTCCTGGTGGGCTGCAGCGGCTGCAGGTTTTCATTCTAACCATCTTCTTAATTTGTGAGCGGTTTTTGCTGCCGATTAACTTATTTGCCCTTCGTTTTAATTGACGTGACTCAGACCCCCTAGTTGTTTCTTTTTCCTGAATGAGCAGCCAAACAATAATGAGACCCAAAGCGAGCCGCCACATGACCAGCTAACCTGAAAATAAAGAAAGGTGAAGGTCTCGGTCATGTTGGTCTGCTCAGGTCACCAAAACATCTTGACGGTGGTCTTAGACAAAACACAAAATCAACAGTCTGCTGTGGCAGAACGAAAGCAGCAACATTCCTGATATTCAATGACGCCATTAACGGCCAAGCAAGAATCGGCTTCTCATTAAGAAACTGGTTGAAGTGAACTGGAATTTGACGTTCCAGTTTAGCTGGTCATCTGTCGGCTCGTTTCATGTCGCATTTCTGTTTGGCTGCCAT
Source organism: Polypterus senegalus (assembly GCF_016835505.1). Classification (NCBI taxonomy): domain Eukaryota; kingdom Metazoa; phylum Chordata; class Cladistia; order Polypteriformes; family Polypteridae; genus Polypterus; species Polypterus senegalus. The sequence continues at coordinate 154,232,422 of NC_053166.1, forward strand.
TTAATGAAGAAAGGAATGAATCCTTAAATACAGGGCTATTAAAATGAATAGAAAAGGAATTAATTAGCAGTTGTAAGGGACGGCCAGCAGCTCACCCCAGCCGGGACGCCCCGAGGATGGAAGGAATATGGGGGGAAGGCAGCTACATTTGGACAAAGCGCTAGATGGCAGCTTCCCTACAGCATAATGGTGCTCCGGCTACCTGTAAGGCATCAAAGAATTTGGAGTTCGACATCTGGGTAGTGTGGGTGCTGCCAGGGGACGCTCATTTCCTACATAGCCTGGAAGTACTATCAAGTTACGAGGACAGGAGTCCAGAAGTACTCCCGGGCTAACGAGAAACTCAAGATCTCCATCTGACCCATATATAAAGGGCAGCTGTGATTTACTTGCCTGTACATTGTGGCTGTGGTGCATGAAGGGCACTGTCAAAGAAGAAAACAATTAAAATATCTTCTGGGTGCTTTTACCTGGTGTCCTGAGTGTCCGTCTGTTGGGTTTAAAGGGACAACAGTGCCACCTTGCATTCACAAAGTGAAAACTGCTCGCTGATTAGGAAGAGGGTTAGAATGAAAACCTGCAGCGACTGCGGCCCACCAGGACCAGAGCTGGACACCCCTGGCTCTAGTTGAAGCGAACGTCAAATGAACGTGGGCTACAGGACTGCACCATTGTAGAACAATGCACCGTAGTGGGATTTTGTTTGGGTAGAGGGAGTGAAATCCGTTGATGTGGGCCTTCTCCTTCTTTTTCTATCCTGGTGAGGTCCAGTTTATCTCCCGCTCTAAAGACGGTAGTGGACGCCTTTGTATGAAATATTCAGTTTTTCTCCATCTGTTACATGCAATAACCTTCAGTTTTATCACAAAACAAGACTGACAAAAAAGCTATTTTTTTAACCCAGAATTGAGTTTTATCATCACCATTCCCCAGCTTAGATGTTTCCCTTGGCCATCATTACCAATATCACAGAACTAAATTAAAAAAATAAATCATTTTTGAGTGGACTATTCCTTTATTGTTGGTGGCACTGGGCCCTCCTATACCCACCTGGCAGACACCCTGCATACAAGTGGAGCATAATGATATCTGCATTTCCTACCAGGCCTTGTGAGGACATGCCGGGTTGTAACTGCAATGCTGCTCTTGCCCCTTTACACCATCGCCTGCTCAGCATCAATGCCTTATTTATACAGGGACAGCCGGGCAGGACTTTTCAAGTAGGAGATCCACACTAGAATAGCAGCATCTTATTGTGTGTCAACCTAAAAGCCATCACGACGTTGTTTTACATTTTGAAGAGTACTTTGGTTACGAAGACATCCTCCCTAAACCACTAATGATTGGTGAACACTCTAAAAGCACGACACTGCCCAGGACGATGAGACAAAGGATATGAAGATGGAGGTTGCGTTAAGAGATTTCAGAGGTAGAACTGGAAGGCACACACTGAACCACTACCACCCATCCATTATCCAACCCGCTATATCCAAACTACAGGGTCATAGGGGGTCTGCTGGAGCCAATTCCAGCCAACACAGGGCGCAAGACAGGAAACAAACCACAGGCAGGGTGCCAGCCCACCACATAAACCACTACGATTTGATGGCAATTGTGGCTGCTGCACTTGCTGCTGTAAATTTTTGACCTCCTTAGCCTTAACCCCATGTGCAGCTCAGACTCTGACTTCCAACAAAATTACGATTAATCCCGAGTCATACTTGGGGTGACGTGTAATGATCTGCTTTAGAGTGTTACACCCGAATAGCCAGTATTCGGCTGCCATCTAGAGGAGTAGGTTAGGAGCAGGCGCTGATCCAGCACAATTCCACACCCACCACATGACAAACCAACTCAGGATCCCAGATTAGGACCAGCCATGCAACGGGTGACACCTCAGCACCACACTAGTTCAGATGGGATGAAACAGTGGGAGGTTTTTTTTTTATTTTTATGGTGGCTAGAGTGCCAATTCTGCCGCCAACCCCCAGGTTTTGCCCTGCCAGTTGGAGGGCCAACATACAGATTAATGTCATACTCAGGACTAGCGTTTCCCTTACCTGAGGTGTCAAGAGCAGAGAGGTTTCTCTCTCTCTCGTCCACTGCACTCTATTTCCTGCCATCTCCATCTTCAAAACCCAGTCTCCTGTGTATCCTTCTCTACCACACCCTTCCATCTTGTTTTTAGTCTTCCATTTCTTCTTTCCCTTCACAGTTCCATCTCTGATACTCTCCTTTGCACTCCCTCTGGTCGCCATACATGTCCAGCACATTGCAGTCACATGCATTACTATTATTATTTCAACGGGCGTAAGGCAAAAACACGTACTGGCATGCCGATCCTTGGCAGGGCTCCATCACACAACCAAGCAGAAAAGAGTTTGTTGCATGCAATCGGGTAACGGAAACCTATAAATAAAGCATCAGTTTGACTAAACCTATTCATAAAACACAAGAAAATGACCACTGATGTCAAGCTTATTGTTGGAGTCATGGTGGCCAGCGAAGATGTTTACGGTATATACTCGCGCATAATTTCTCCCGGGGATAAGTTGGGACTTGATTTTACCGTATAATTTCTGGTATTTTATAATGTCGGTCGTATAAGTCGAATGTGGAAAACTCACGCTATTGGTCCAAGAGATTATGATATGCCAACGCCCACCTGAGAGAGTAACCACGGAGCACACGGCCTTTTGTGCCTACGTGACCATACGGTGATACCCGAACTATTCCGAAGCGACGTTTGCACTGATTTGTGTTTTTTGTATCTCACACCCTCATACACCTTTATCGTAAGAGCATCCCTTATCTACGATGGAGCGTTCGATAAGAAGAAAATATGAAGTTGCTTTTACATTAAACATCGTTAAAGTAGCGAAAGAAATTGGTAACTGCGCTGCTGCAACAAAATTCGATGTGTCTTGAGAAACTGATGCGAGATTGGAGGAGGCAAGAAGATGAAAAAAAAAACAAACATAAGTGTCGCATTTTTGAACAGGCGTATAAGTCGTCGGAATTTATGATCGATTTTTCGGGTTTCAAGACCCAACTTATACGCAAGTATATATACGCTAATTCTTTTTGTTGCGCGGTTTAATGACGTTTGACATTTTGACAGAATAGAACTCCAGAAGATTACTGCACCTGTCAACACGGATATTTAAGAGACCAGGCTTCTGTCTTAACCAGGCTGTTCACCTTAACTCGATTGTGTATGTGTGTGAGTGTGTGTGAGTACACACCCAGGGAAGGACTGGCTCCCTGTCTAGGGATTGCTCCTGACTTGAGCCCTATGCATGCTAGGATGAGGCTGCAGCTTCTCCACCACCCTACTGAGGATAAAGCAGGTTTGGAAGGTGCATGGGATGGATAGATGAATGGATGGAGCTTCTCCTTTTCTTCTTGCTGCTTAAGGTGGTTGGAGGGATTATGACTTTCTCCAAACCTTCACTGCACGTTTTAACCGTTCTGGAAATGACAGGGCTATGATGACTCTGCACAGGTCACTTATTTCTAAAACGTGGCACATTTGTACGGAGGGACGTTTATACTTTTATGAGACCGAACAAATAAAATTCCATGCAACTAGTATTATGACAACAAAATGAAAAGGTGAGCCATTTCACTGCTTTGACTTATAGAACACTAACATCTTATTGTGCATCTCCAGCACCACCTCTAAAGCTCACCTTTGAAACAGCAGGGGACTCGCTCAATCTAGAGAGGCAAAACACACTCTAAAGGGAGTCTTCTATGTAGAAAGGTGACCAATTTGCTTGGATAATCAAGTTTTAGTTTACTCAGCTGTCTGAAAGGCCCTCCACGAAGGGATACGCCCGGCCCTGTGCTAACCAAGGAGCTCAACTGATGGCACAGCTTCTTCCCATCTGTCAAGTGTGCTGTGGCTAGGCACAGTTCCAACCCCATTGTTAAATTTGCTGAGGATGCTACCACCACCATCATCATCGGGTCTTACCATCAAAAGTGATTAGGCAGCTTACCCAGGAAAGCTCTGCCGTCTGACTCAGTGGTGCCAGGACAACAATCTCTGCTTTAATGTCAGCAAAGCAAGGAGCCGGTAATTGATTCAGGAAGCAGGAGGAGGCTGACACTTCATTCTAAATTGGAGGGGATGCTATGGAGAGGGGTCAGCAGCTAGAAACTCCTTAGAGTCAGTATCTCGGATGACCTGAAGCATGCACAGCACATCTTGGAAGTTTATTAAGAAGCCTCACCAATGTATGTGATTACTTATGAAAGGGGTACCCAATGTGATTTTTCTGAAGTGCTATAACTACAGCAGTTTATATGCCCCCCCCATCACTTATTGGGTCCTTTATACTGGCATTCAATCAGAGGCATGCACAAACTATGTGATGTCACTGGCCTTTTAAAATGTTGGCAGCCTCTTGAAAAACCTAATGCAAGATGATATGGTGAGACCCATGGCATCCATGCCATCTGACACGGATGATGTATTTCACTTTTTCTCTGTTTTCACAGTCAGCTAAATGTAGCTAAGCTTGCTATCAGTATGTGCTCGATTAGCCCGCATTTTATGACTTGTCCACTATGTTATGTTGTGTAACAGCCAGAGTTGATTTTTTTTTTTTTTTAATTTCCGTTTTAGGGTCGATGTTCAAATTAGTCAGTCAGTCATTACCCAACCCGCTCTATCCTAACACAGGGTCACAGGGGTCTGCTGGAGGCAATTCCAGCCAGTAGTATAAGTAACAAATTGTAATCAGGATTAGGGTAGGATTAGGGTTGGGGATATGGCCATAAAGGCACGCTCTGACACGCTTAGTTCCCAATTTAAATTCTTAAAAATATTTTGTTTGATTCAACCCCCCACCATTATTCTAGAACCCTATAATTTAGAAATTTCATAAATATTTAAAAAACTAATAAATATTCCTTAATCTAATTAACAAATGATATCTAATAAAATGAATAATATTTAATAGTCCTTAAAATGTGGTTAAAAGAATTTCATAATTGATACTCCCTATAATTTAATAGTAAGCCCACAATAATTTAATAAAGAATAATTAATAATAAATCTCTCTCTCTCTCTACATAGATATAGATATCTATATAGATAGATATCTATCGATATCTATATCTAGATAGATATATATCTATATCTATCGATATCTATATCTAGATAGATATATATCTATCTATCTATATCTATATCTCTATCTATCTATATCTATATCTATATCTATATCTATATATATATATATCTATAGCAACGGGCGGCTGAGTCCTTCAACACTAGATCCGGGGGAGCCCCGGTACGTTTGGTGACAGCCCTCCTGATTTACATTGACAGCTGTGGGACTTCAGGACTCAGACCTGTTGGGCTCAATGGCTCCCGAGTATTGGCTGCAGGCTCTTTTTGTAGCCCTCCCAAAGTGCTCCAGGTGGTAACTGGCCTAATTAGGCTGCACTTCCGGGTGTGGCTTCATTCCAGCCCACAGAGGCTCGTTAAGCCATGCAGTTCCTCCGGGTGGTGGCCATGGAGCCCAACAGGTCTTAGTCCTGAAGTCCCACAGCTGTGGCCCCAATGTAACCCAGAATGGCTGCCACCAAGCGTTCCGGGGGACATAGAGTGCACCCCATGGCTGCTCCCCCGGATCTAGTGTTGAAGGGGCGTCCCAGCGCCCGTCACAATATCTATCTATCTATATTTATATCTACCTATATTTATATCTATCTATCTATCTCTCTCTATTATATATCTCTAATATATATATATATATATATATATATATATATATATATATATATATATATATATATATCTATACCACTGACTCACTCATCACGAAATATCCCGACTTGAAATTTGGAATGTAGGTTACCCTTGGCCCATAGGTGCTCACTAAGAAATGGTATTAAAAATTTTGAAGTCCAAGCACAAAATTTCTTATAGTTTTTTTTTAAACCCGTTTGTATGTCTGTCTGCATTTCACAAGAGAACTACCTAACGGAATTAAATCGGGTTTTTGATCTAGAATTGTCTTGAACATTCAGTTGATTTTGCGACTTTCTCATGGCGCTAAGTATCACAGTTCGCTTGCGGTACCGATTTATTAGTGCGAATCCAAGAGAGACTCATCGGGCTGCAAGGCCCTCCTTACTCACCCGTCTGCCTTGGGGCGTAACCTTAAATCCGCTTAGTCAGCGAACGAGAGAACTATTTAACAGATTTAGATCTTTTGTTTTTTTTATTTCTATGATTTCCTTCAACATTCCGGTTGATTTTCCCCTCTCCCCCTTTGTGTCTTTCATTTTTGACCTATAAAGCCTTTACCCCACCTGTGCTGGCCAAGAGCTTGTAACCCGAGTTCAGAATTTGGCTGCTGTGGATTGGTCAGGCCTGGGCGTTTGGCACAGACCTACATAACATGACAGTACAGGCCTTCCTCCATTTGAGTCTTGTGAGCAGGAAGGGAATCGTAACCGTTTGAAGTAGTCGTCTATCAAGTTTGCTGTTGACTCTTGTGACTTAGCCAACAAATACGGTGAGAAATGTAGACAGAGGGTTTGTTCCTGCTGCTCTAACCTTTGGGCCACTGAGATGACAGACAGGCAGACTAAAATAGCAAAAGTACAATTACTTTTACCGGATAATCCGTATCTGCTAAAAGGCCAGTGCCGATGAGTTTTATAAGAGCAGAGCCACCATCTGAATCCAGGAAATATTCAAAAATATGTTCTCTCAGTATGAGGACCTGTGACCCTGGCATGTTAAAGTGAAGCATCTAGAGTTCAGGGTCACTTTACTCACGTCTAAGAATACAAACAGGAGCTCTAAATTGAAAGCACCCCCAAAAGTCTTGGAGAGTCCATTGTATGGCAGGAACGGTTTGCTGTTAGCTGAAGAGCAGACTGATCTTCACATCGATGGAAAAACTGGCGTTGTGGCGATACCCCCACCCCAACCCCATCCCATCACATCACATCACATCACATCACGACACACCATAACTCACAAAAACAGCAGCACCACCACCAGCACAAGGAGAAAGGAGGAGAAGCAACAGAAGGGACACACAGCAACACGGCTACCATCACCACAACAGAGAAAACTCCAAAGAGCCTCGGAGCTGGGCTGCGATTCTCACCTCCACGCCTTCCAGGACAGGCTGAGCCAAAACAAAACAGAATAGCGGAAAATGACAGAAAAATAAATAAATAAATAAATAAATAAATGCAACATGACTAGAGGGATGGGAATGAGTCAGGCAGCGCAAATAAAGATATGCAACAAAAAAACAAAAAAAGCAGGCCAACCTGGACACTCCATCCTTTACGACTAACAGACAGAGCAAAGCAGGCAGCAAAATCAGTTCAAAGCAAAATATTGCCCTTACACACATTTGACAATAATGCATAGTAAATTATTAAACCACAAAACACTTATATACAGTACATATAGGAAGCACACAATAAAACAGTCGTTATTACAATGTTTAACACAAAATTGCATGACGATCCAAAGTCTATTAATGTCTAATTGAGATACAGTTTGGCCAGTTGACAACGGAGCAGAGGAAAGCGAAAGCTCAAGGGAACGACGTTACCAAAGAAAATAAAAATTGGGGGGTCACAGTTCCGATACACTTTATGGCCAAAACGTTTGTGGACACCTGACCATCACGACAAAATGAGCTTGCTGGACATCCCATTCTAATAGCATGGGCACTAATATGGAGTGGTCCACATTAGAATAGCCTCTCCTCTTCTTTCAACAAGAGTTTCTGAATGTGTCTCTGGGAATTTGTGCCCATTCAGCCCATGGAGGTCAATTTGTGAGGTCAATGTGTGGATTCTGGACCAGAAGATGGTGCCCAATCGGGTTGTGGTCATGGGCCCGGTGTGGGCTACTCAAGTCCCTCCATGTTTTTTTTTATGGATCTGGCTTTGTACACTGAAGCAAAAGGTCATGTTGGAAAAGAAAAATATATACATATATATATATATATATATATAAAAAATACTTTTTAAAAGTTATATAAACTTATATAAACTAAAAAGTAAAAAATAAGTCTCTCGTACATCACTCGTAAAATAAAAGGTGGGCACATTTGCTAAGATTTTAAGAAGTGTTTGTTGAATGTTGATTGATGAAAAGAGCCCATGCTTTTATTTTGTGAGTGATGTATATGACAGACTTATTATTTTTTACTTTTTAGTACAATTTTCAAGTTAATCTAGGCGTGGTTTTTAAAAAGTATTGTTTGTATATAAATATTATTTTCAACTTTTTACTCTTGGGTTTGGTTTAGTAGAATTTTGTAATCAATATTTGAACACTTCCTTTAATATTACTAGCCATTACTAGCGCCATCTATTGGCGAAATCTTTTAACTATTCTTCATATGAAAATTTCATTTCTTAATTAGCACGGATTAATTGATCAATTAATGAAACGGATTATTAATTCATGCATTGTCATCAGAAGTGAGTTAAGTGTGCAAAATTTCAAGTCATTTGGACAATAGGAAGTGGGTTACATATCGATTACAAGATTTGTACCAGACAACAAACAGGTGATGTTAAAATAAGCGTGGTAATAATAATAATAATAATAATAAAAAAGGACCTTCCTCAAACTGTTGCTACGAATCTGGAAACCCACAAGGTTTTCTAAAATGTGTTTGTGTGCTGTAGCATCAACAGTACCCTTACATGGAGAGAAGGGACCCTGACAGGGCCGTCTTAACATTATTATAGGCGCCTGGGCAAAGCAGTGCACTGCGGTCACTACCTACATAACCACTCAGTAAGTCACAACATATATACCGTGTTTCCCCGAAAATAGAATGATTTTTCAGGATGCTCATTATATAAGCCCTACTCCGAAAATAAGCCCTAGTTACGATACCGCGCAGGCGACTTTTTGATGAGCGATAAACACCTACTGCTACCGTATGTGCGCAGATGAACAGGAAATAATACCGGTATTTTGACCCCCCGACAAGATGAGTGCAAAAAGAAAGAGCTATTCTGTCGAGCACAAGAGTTGTAAAAATCTGCAAAGAGAAGAAGCTGGATATCCAAACGCACTACGAGCAGGCTACATGGACAAGAGGTGCTCATTTAAGGAAAGCTCTATTGCTAGACACGAGACATTGGGGCCAACTGTTCTAAAGGAAATGGAGTCGCATGAATTCAGGGTTTGGAGAGTTATGATGATGTTGCAGAAGATGACTGTATTTGAATAATTGTAGATTTCTGTTTCATAATACTAGGGCAGGGGTCCTCAATCCCGGTCCTGGAGAGCCGCAGTGGCTGCAGGTTTTTGCTCCAACCCAGTTGCTTAATAAAAAGCACTTATTGCTAAAGTAACACTTCTGCTTCACTTTAGTGATTTTGAGCCCTTATTGCTTAATTTTGTCTTAAACAGCTATTTGAATTGCTCCTTATTATCAATAACATGCAAATGACAAGAGAGAGCAGCATTTCTCCATTTACATCTGTGTGTATTTATCTGCACTATTGGGTTTAATGAAATACTTGGAAGAAAAATGAAGAGAAAAAAGTGAAGGACTGAGAATTACTCGTCCATTTTAGCCTTCAAATCATTTGCATGATAGAAAGGGAAAGAAAATCTAGGATCTGAGAATGACCTGACATAGCAGAGTTCATTTAATTTCATAGCTTGTTAGTGCTTTATTGGCAAGAATTGCTTTCTAATTAAGCAACCAGGTCAGAACAAAAACCTGCAGCCACTGCGGCTCTCCAGGACTGGGATTGAGGACCCCTGTACTAGGGGGTTGTGTCCCTGGCTCGCTTCACTCGCCCACCCCTCCCCGCGGCACACCAGTAACTTTGCGTCGTCGTGAAGGTGGGGATGAACGCACGCTAAGGAGACGTGGTCGGATCAACCGCCGTCTTACTGCGTGTCGATCATTTAAAAGCCTGTGCAGCAGCAGTCCTTTAGTCTCACTGCCTTGTCTTGCGGGTCGTTAAAGTGTCTCTGACAAAATCACGTATCGTCTCCTTCCAAGATTTTTTTTTTTTTATAATTGAGAGAAATGTAGATTTTTGTTCACGGACAAACAAGACATCCCCTGAAAATAAGCCCTAGCGCATGTTTAGGACGAAAAATTGATATAAGACCCGGTCTTATTTTCGGGGAAACACGGTAGATTAGCATGGGGCCCCAATGCTTGTTGGGCCTCCGGGCAACTACCCAGTGTGCCCAAGCGTTAAGATGGCCCTGAATCTTGCCCAAAACTCTGTCATTATCTCCGCTCCACCAAACTTAACAGTAGGCACTACAACAACAGCGTTTATTTCTATAGCACATTTTCATACAAAAAGTAGCTCAAAGTGCTTTACATAATGAAGAAAAGAAAAATAAAAGACAAAATAAGAAATTAAAATAAGACAACATTAGTTAACATAGAAAAGGAGTAAGGTCTGATGGCCAGGGTGGACAGAAAAAAAAATAAATAAATAAATAAAAACTCCAGATGGCTGGAGGAAAAAAAAAAAATAAAATCTGCAGGGGTCCCAGACCACAGGACCACCCAGAAAGTAGTGCTCTCTTGGCATCCACCAAACTCGGATTGGTTGATCAGATAGTAAAGTGTCATCTCCAGACAGAGGAGTAGCTTCAGTGACAGACTTTTGTCACCGTCCTGCTCCACTGACAGACTGAGGAGATCGTTCCTCCCCCACACTATGCGACTCTTCAATTCCACCCGGGGGAGTAAATGTGAACATTAATTTTATTTAAATTTTTTTTTCATTTTTATTACTCTTTAATTTAATATTGTTTCTTTGTATCAGTATACTGCTGCTGGATTATGTGAATTTCCCCTTGGGATTAATAAAGTATCTATCTGTCTGTCTGTTATATAGTGCCTTTCCTATCTATCTATCTAAAGTGTGATTCATCAATCCAGGAAACAAGTTGCCACTGCTCCAGATTTCAATGGCAGCAGGCGTTGCACAACTCCAGCCAACGCTTGGCAATGCGCATAGAGCTCTCAGGCTTGTGTGCAGGTGCCCGGCCTTGGGAACCCCGACACACAGCTCTTGTGATGATGTTGCTTCCAGAGGCAGGTCAGAACTGTGTTGTGAGTGATGCCACAGAGGGTAGGCCATTTGTACACACACACTTCAGCGCTCTGTGAGTTTGCGTGGCCTACCACTTCCACTTCACAATAACAGCACGTATAGTTGACCGGGGCAGATCTGGCAGAGCAGAAATCGGGCGTACTGACTATTTGTAAAGGTGGCATCTTATGACAGAGCCGTGTTTAAAGTCACGGAGCTCTTCAGTACGACTCAGTCTCCTTCCAATCTTTACCAAAGAAGATTGCATTTTAACAATGAAACACCGGAGCTCAGTAATCTGGACTGGTGTCCACATACATTTGGCCACATAGTGTAACTAATGAGTGAGCTGGCGGTCAGTTGGCAACACTATTCATTTAGCCGCCCCAAATCAGCACACAATTTAGATACCAGCTTCATTCTCAAGCTTCTTACTGCCAACAGACAGGAGCACACAAGAGAAACCAGCAAAGGATTTGTGCCCGGAGGCCATCCCTCCAAAGCACACAACTCCAATCGACTTCTGGGTTTCTCTTTTTCTTTTTTTTCCCCAAAAACAGCAATGTTGCGTATTTATTTCACCTTTTCTCTCTTTAAACAAGGTTATCTGTCAGGCGGATATCAAGTAACCCGCGTAAGCCTCATTACAAAGGCGGCCTGGCCTGTGGGAGCCAGCGTGCTAATTAATCATCTACCGTAATGGTGCGCGTGTCACATTTTCAGAGCGGGCCGAGAGGGAGAGAAAGAGAAAGAAGGAGAAAGCATCTGTATGGTGGCAGGCACTGCCTCATTATGGGAGGCATCCACAGCCGGACCTCCACCCTGGGTGGTACGGTGCAGTGAAGCCGCAAAGGGTGAAGATTTACTGCCTGTGAAGGGAGACACACACTCAGCTATTTCCAGGCATGGCATCTTTAGGCCCGGGTTTTTGATGTATGGTGGAGCCCAGCAAAGGCATTTAGGCTGTTTCAGACTTCAAAGATTGTGAAATATTAGATATAAATAAATAAACAAATAAATAAAACACGATAAATAATTAAATGACTTAAAGTAGGGCAAACTCGCAGAACTTCTTTCACTTGCCTAGGACACCTGGCGTTCTAGAAAAGCAAAAATGAATTCAAATTCCAGTTCCTTCCTAACACCACCTCCATAACGCTGTGAATATTTAAGCACTCGCTGCAACAAAACAGCTTTGCTCAGCAGAACCAGCAAGAGTTTTCCCATCACCTCTTCCCTACACCTGCTTCTTATAGCACCTTTTTTGCAAAGGTGTCATCTGTGATGCATTGTGGATCTCGGACAACAGCGAGAGCCGCTTTTTGAGCAGCTCATTAACCTGACACTTCCTTTGCACATTAATGTCACTTAAACTAAAAGGATGTACTGGGAAGTTGTGTGTAATTATGCTGTGATTAAGGGGAGAGCACGGCGACAGCATACCAATTAGCACAACACCGGCCTGCCCCTAGCAATGGATGCCGCACACGGGAAGATCAATACGGAACATCGTGTCACGCCACTCAGGCGCTGGCGAATCGCCTTCAATTCCCAGTCACCTTCCCTCTGGGTACTTACACTGCCGTCGCTGCGCTGGCCCCCTTTGTGAGTGATGACCACCACTTCCATCCACTTACGTAAATGTTGCTGAAAAGGAAAGAGAGAGATAAACGTAAGCACATTATTGGATTGTCTCTGCTGGTCATTCGATATTGGATAGACAGACTGGCATGAAAGGTACCACATTACAGACAGACAGACAGAAAGGGCACAATCACTGGAACACAGAGAGGTGTCTTCAAGGACAGGAAGTCTGCAAGAACATGAAGGATCTGTCCACAGTTGGGTGTTGGCGGGAGTCAAAAAAAGTGGACAGGAGGCAAGCAAAGCACCTGAGAAGCGGCCTTTACGAGAGAATGTCACCGACAGAGGAAGGGCCAGGTAGGAGAGTCGGAGACGCAAAAGAACACAAAAGAAAGGCGCAGAAGGAATGCGGAGGGTACACACACGGCAAGAGATCAAATGTTTTACAATTTCAAATTCAAGTTTTGGGGCGGCACGGTGGCGCAGTGGTAGCGCTGCTGCCTCGCAGTTGGGAGACCCGGGTTCGCTTCCTGGGTCCTCCCTGCGTGGAGTTTGCATGTTCTCCCCGTGTCTGCGTGGGTTTCCTCCCACAATCCAAAGACATGCAGGTTAGGTGGATTGGTGATTCTACATTGGCCCTAGTGTGTGCTTGGTGTGTGGGTGTGTTTGTGTGTGTCCTGCGGTGGGTTGGCACCCTGCCCAGGATTGGTTCCTGCCTTGTGCCCTGTGCTGGCTGGGATTGGCTCCAGCAGACCCCCGTGACCCTGTATTCAGATTCAGCGGGTCAGAAAATGGATGGATAGAAATTCAAGTTTTGTTTGGTCTTTCGGTTCCCACAGTGGCATTTTGCCCTTTACGTTCACTGTAAGTACTTGTTTTAACTCTCTGCTTTTTAAACTTTTACATTTTTGGGATTGCGAACTGGCGGTTTATTGTTTAGAGGATTACCTTTTTTTTGCTTTATTCCGGTTGCAATAAAAATCTTTAATTATTATACTCTTTCAGGGCTGAATATTTGTTTTTGTTCAGCGACTGGCGGGAATGCACAGCAGAGCAGCTGCCTTCCGCCCAGTGGAGTAAAAAGTGAATCTGGCGAATGTGCAAAGCAAAATGCTCCTCGGACAACGCGTTGCGTATTATCACTGAATGGGACTCTTGATTTTGATGCGAGTGATCTGGAGATCAAAAATGAAAGTGATGTACCAGCATCAGCGGATCGGTCCCCGGCCGATCGTAGTGCTGAACGCGTGCACGTAGCAGCCGGCAGCTGTGTGAAGACACTCTTACGAGTCGTTATGTGTCGACATCCACCTCGATTGAGTTAAGGAACACTGCTTTTGTTATACTGGGCCAGAGAGATTTATTCATGTTTTCCTCTCCTACTTTCAAGGTGTTTTGCTATTCAAGCCTTCACACTCTTTTATCGTGCTAGGCCTGTGCAGGCCTTGGCCTGCTACTTACATTTGGGGGTAAGGTTGGGTTTATACTTCACGTGACGGGACGCATGCTCCAGGGGACACTCCTGCTACGCAAACATTGTACTGTTTATAGTTGTGTGCGTATTTTACGTAAATCTGGAGGAATCCACCAGGCGGCGGTACGAGATATCATCACTGTGAAAACAGGTTTGGCTTCGCTGTGTTCTGAATTTAATGGGTGTTCCAGGCAATTCACATGACACCTTGCCGCAATATCTCTGAAAAGGGAGTTTAATGATTAAATCCATCAAACCAGGGATGTGTCCATTCCAGCAAGCATTGGGCACGAGGCAGAAACAATCCCTGGACGGGGCATCAGCTCATCGCAAGGTGAATACAAGCACACATACACAATGGCGTCATTTTGGTGTCAACAAATCTGCATATCTTTGGAAGGAAACCGGAGCACAGTGTGGAAACCCAGCAGGAAAACATGGATACCAGCGACGTGACTCCCTGCGAAACAGCAGCGCTACCCGCTCCGCCACCGTGTCACCCCCATGTGTGTAATTATTAACAGTATTCACTATTTAAATGAAATTAACGATTTATCTGTAAAATGTAACAAATACATTTCATCATGAAAGTGATATCAAGTATAAATCTTAGGATTCTAAATGTGCAGAGAGTTGGAATATCATACATGTAATGAACTCAGTGTGGCGATCTATTGCTGTCAGTTCCAGAGGAAGCTCCAGAAAAAAAAGACGGCACAGTAGACGGTATGTGAGACTTTTAAAATGTATCGTGTCATTACGATCGGGAATATGCGACGCTTGAATATAAAAGCACCACGAATGCATCGTTACGTCGGCATTTTGCTTCACCAGATCAAACCATTCTTCAAACATCGAAGCGCGCACGCCGATCTCGTAGGATCCGCAAAGCGGCTTTCTGTCACATGTAGATAGTAACCAGAGACTCTGACGTCACATTCCGACTTTTAGCGCACTGCGCCCCCCGACTTTGCTGGTACTGCAACTCGCGCACGCGTCACGTTAATTTCTGAGGACGCGTCAAATGAACACTGGGAACGCGTGGCAGCCATGATGCGTGCACGTTCTGAGTGTGAAGTATAAACGAGCCCTTAGATTACTATTTTCTTTATTTATTTTTTTTCTTTCAAATCCACCATGTAGAAGCTTAGCCTCACTTTGAGTTTTGTCAGGCAGAATTCTAAACACAGGGTCTGCATGCAGCCAATTATTCTAAAACTTCACTTACTTTACTAGTTTTTACTTCTAATGTGCTTTAATGATTTATTACAGGTTAGGACCCCTTTCACACCTTTTCATGCAGTGCCTATTAGTTTGCTATGAATGAAAAAAAAGTTTATTGTCACTACACTTTTAAGTTTATCAGAGAAAAAAATAAAGGATTCACAAAAATAAAATTTTAACCCAATCAGTCAATTTAAGACGGGGGTCAAAAAAAAAAAGAAACATTGGATACATTTTTCTAGACACAGATGGCCTACCGGTAGTAAAGGATGTTAACGTACCATCATTTGGTCGCAGAACTTGTCATTGAAGGAGTTTGGGAACAGCCGAGTGACTGAGGTTAGCCGGTTCACCACATTGAGAGTCAGGCTGCGGTAATCACCCAGCATCATCAACAGGGGGCGCATGTGGGTATGGATCTGGTCCACCTCAATTGTGGCTCCTTCCAAGAACTGGCAGGGGGAAACAGAAATGGGACATGAGGTTATACATACAGTACAAATGGCAGGCCCACATATACCCATCACAACACCAGACAGGAGCAGCCATCCTCATATGATGTTAAGTAGTGGCTGAAATCTTAAGAGCTGTCATTTCTTACTAGAGGGAATCCACTAACAGTCCTGTTTCAGAAGGCTACGTTGCAGAGACCACCCGTTTAGTTATAAAAAGAGCAGCAACCTGTGCCTCGGGCTCAGCAAAACGCTGCCAAGTGCTCACCTTTCTCATACAGGCCTCGCCAGCCTCCTGAAGCTCATTATTGGTGGAGTTGAGAGCTTTGAACAGGGCCGCAATGATTTTTTCTCTCGACTGCGGCAGGTAATTACAGGCGGCCAGGGCATCTGGAAGAGACAAAGTAATGAATTGCTTTCAAGGCCCCCGTCACGGTATCAGAGCCACCAGCCTACGAGCCTAGCGAGCTCCTGGGATGAACAGGCTGCAGTTGCGCTCCAGTAACCTCATCAACGAAGTCCCCCTTACCACATATTCACCCCCCACCCCTACGTGAGATCCTGTAAAGGTCTATGTAAGAAAATGGCCACAAGGTACCCTGGTGGCTAAGAAGCTGAACTATGTAGGACAAGGTCACTATTTCAGTCCCTCCCCATCAACAATGGATCCATGTGACCAAGTGAATTTCACTAACTCTGCTTGTCCCTTAAATACAGTACAGTGTAAAGCATTCCCAAACATTACCTTCAAATTTAATGAAAGGCGCTATATACAGCACACTCAAAAGTATTTAGACCCCTTCACTTTTTCAAAATGGGCAGCATGGTGGCGCAGTGGTAGCCCTGCTGCCTCGCAGTAAGGAGACCTGGGTTCCCGGCGTATAGATTGCATGTTCTCCCCGTGTCTGCGTGGGTTTCCTCCCACAGTCCAAAGACATGCAGGTTAGGTGCATTGGCGGTCCTAAATTGTCCCTAGTGTGTGCTTGGTGTGTGAGTGTATGTGTGCCCTGCGGTGGGCTGGCACCCTGTCCAGGATTTGTTCCTCCCTTGCGCCCTGTGCTGGCTGGGATTGGCTCCAGCAGACCCTCGTGACCCTGTGTTAGGATATAGCAGGTTGGATAACTGCTATAACTGGATGACTGACTTTTTCAAAATTTTGGTATGCTGCAGCCTTGTGCTAAAATCATTTGAATTAACTTCTCTCATCACGTGACACTCAATACTTCTGAGTAATAAAGCAAAAAAAAGCATTTAAAAATTCAGCAGACTTAGTAAAAATAAAAAACTGACTGTGGCAGACGCCCCCGAGTACAGAACGCCCGATTTGGGGTGGTTAGAGTATTTTGAAGACCCATTCTCCCCCGGACCGACAGTGGGCGGCCCCCTTGGTTTCCAGCAGGGCCACAGGTTGTGAGCATGGAAGCTCAATCCTGCTGGGGCCCGTGGCCACCACCAGGGGGCGCCTGGACATTTACAGGGCCCTAATTGGCAGCACTTCTGCCACACCCGGAAATGTTGCCGGAAGAAGCTCGTTGGGCACCAGGAGTCCTTCTGGGTGCCCTATAAAAGGAGCCAGCCACCAGCACTCAAGGGCCAGAGTCGGGAGGAAGAGGACAAAGCCTGAGGAGGAGTGGAGGCAGAAGGACTGGCAGCAAAGAAGGGACTGCACTCTGTGCTTTACTATGTGCTGTGGAAGGCAATAAACTGTGTGCTGTGTGGTAAAACCCGTGCGTCCAGCCTGTCTGGGTCAGGGATAGGGTGGCCGTACGCACTCTGGGTTTCACACTGACATATTGCTTAAAATGAGGCATCCCATTCTATTGGCCTGGTTTGGTGCCCACCAGTGGTCAATTCAATTGGCTGGATCGATTAGGAAAGGTACACACCTGTCTATAGAGGGTCCCCTCCGTTGAACAAAACCAAGCCATGAGGTCAAATGAACAGGGCTTAGAGAAGGGATGGTGTCCAGGCACAGATCTGGGGAAGGCTACAAAACATTCCTGTAGTATTGAAGGTTCCCATGAGCACTGTGGGCTTCCACTTATGGTCAGTTCAGTTGACCGTACATGATTAGGAAAGGAACACACCAGTCAATAGTAGGTCCCCTAAGCCTGAACACCAAGCCATGAGGTCAAAGCAGAACTTAGAGACAGGATTGTGTCGAGATGCAGATCTGTGGAAGGCTACCAAAAATTCCTGTGGCACTGAAGGCTCCCAAGAGCACCGTGGCCTCCACAATTCTTAAATTGAAGACATTTGGAACAACCACAACTTGACCTAGTGCTGGCTTCCTGGACAAACTGGGCAATCAAAGGGACAAGGGTCTTGGTAATTGAGGTAACCAAGACCCTGATGGTCTCTCTGGCTGAGCTCCAATGAACCAATGTGGAGATGAGAGAAGCTTCCAGAAGAATGACCATCAATGCAAAACTCCACCAATCTGGGACTTGTGGCAGAGTGGCCAAACTGAAGATACGTGAAAGCCCACAAGGAGTGTGCATAAAGGCACCTAAAGGACCTCAGACTGTGAGAAAGAACATTCTCTAGTCTAATGAAGCCAAAATTGAACTGTCTGGCCTCAGTTCTTAGCATCATGTCTGGAGGAACAGCCAAACATCTCACCTGTGCAATACCATACCAACGGTGATGCCATCGGGGACTGAGAGACTAGTCAGGGTTGAGAGATACCCTTAAAGAACACCTGCTCTGGACATCAGACTGGGCTGAAGGGTCACCTTCCAACAGAATGAAGCAAAGACAACACAGGAGGGGCGTAGGGACAAACTCTGCCAATGTCTTTGAGTGGCGCTGCCAGAGTCTGAATTTGAACCCAAATCAACATCTCTGGCTGCCCACCAACCGCCTCCTTCTAACTTTATAAAGCTTGAGAGGATCTGCAGAGAAGAATAACAGAAAAATCTCCAGATCCGGGTGTGCAAAGCTTGTTGCGTCAAACCCATGAAGACACTGGGCTAGAATCACTGCCACAACTAAGTACTGAGGAATGTTTCTGAATACTTGTGTCAATGTAAGATTTCAGTTATTTTATTGAAATAGATTTGGAAAAATTCAGAAAATCCCGTTTTCACTATTAAGTGCTGCATGATGAGAAAGACAAGGAATTTAAACGATTTCAGCACAAGGATGCAACTTAACAAAATGTGTAAAGAGTGAAGGGGCCTGAATGCGCTGTACAGTAAATATTTAATTGTTTACTCCTATGGGGATCAACCGTGACCCAAATACAATGAACAAGCCTCAAACTCAGCGGAAACTTACTCAGCGCTGCGATCCTCAATGGCACCAGGGAGGGCAGACTTTTATAGCAGGGCAACTTCATCAGGGCTGCGTCTTCGGCTTCACAGAGGTTCAGGAGCTACAAGCAGAACATGCAGTCAGGACCAAGGAAACCGACGTACATAGACGGCAGTCTCTGCAGGCCATACCCACCTCCGTGTAGAAGACCTTGTGCTCCACTACGTTGAGGTCCATGGTAAAAAGCCGCGGCTGCAAAGTGGTGCAGAAGGTGTTTCCCTCCATCAGGCCAATCTGAGCGTTAGCTGGCTGGTGGCGCAGCAGATGCTTTTTGGGAGGAACCATGTCCTGCAACACCTGTTATTAAAAACAGAAATATACGAGCCAAATACAAGGCCAGTGACTAACTTCACAAACACAAGGGGTTACTGCAGTGGTTCAGTATTCCCAGCTGCTGTAAAGTCCAATGATTCTGTGATGGAAAACGAGTTGTCACCCATTTCAACGGTGCAATCAGGGTCGAGACAGTACAACGAACATAAAACGGCTCCACTTTCAACTTAGTAGGCCTGATGAGCCAGGCCCAAGCTGAGAAGCGTTGTGCCCATCAGCAAAAGGGATATCAATACAAGCCAGGGTGCCCCGGTACAGACCCTCTTCACTTTTTATTTATTTATTTATTTTTAAGTACCTCCTTATGTGGTTCCATGATGACTGTGACACTTTTTCCAGTGACCTGGGCAAGGACCTGCAGGGAATGCATGGCCTGTTTGCGCACAGTGGAGTTGGGTGAGGTGACTTCACGCACAAGATCGTGGGTGACATGATGGAAGGACTTCTCCTGCGCGGCTAGCAGCTCGTCCGACTTCTCCTCCTCCTTTAAAGGGGTGGCACACCGCACCAGCAGCTGCTCTAAGGTGGTTTTGGACATGGCGACAGCTCCATTTGACACCTGAGAAAGGAAGAGATGCAAATAAGCACACGATGACCGGTGGATGTCAGAGGACGGATGTGAGTAGTCATCAAAAATGAATACAATTCAAAACAAAAGCCATTACTTCTCCAGTGAGGTCCATCATGACAAAAAGAAGTGCCTTCAGGAACGTCTGCTGGTTCTGCAGGACCCAGATAAGGGGAAGGCGCTCCATCAGGAACTTGATAGACACCACGCCACCCAGCTTGGCATACCAGGCCTGCTCATAACAACAGGCGCAGAGACGCTCCACAATGTAGGAAAAGAGGGGCAGCTGGCAAGCCTGCCAAGAGAAAGGGCAACACATAGTAATGTGACAAACACACACACATGTAAAATCTTGAAGAGGACCTTTCTTTAACCTTGGACGTCAATTCTATGAGGTATCCCTACAGGATCCACCACAACCTGACCTTAATAATGGCTAATGACTTTGGAAAATGGTTACCTTCTATGTTTTAAGACTTCCAGGGGCTAAACCTCTTTTATGACCTTCTAGCTGAACTGCTGGTTTGACTTTGTGTTGCTCAAGGAGTCCCGATTGAGGCACATTACCTGCATTGTGAGTGAACGTCAGTTACGGTACTATGGCCAGGTGGCGTGATTACCCCAGGGTTATCCGGCTTGCGGGACCCTCATTGTTGAGGACCGGAGTAGCTGGACCAGGCCCGGGGAATGCCCATATTAACACCTGGCTGTGGCAGATAGAGGGGCAATTTCGGATGGGTGGGACTGGACCGCGTGTCTGCCTGGGGGTTGCCCACCAGGATCCCGAGCTGTTTTGTCATGTGGCGGGTGTGGCAACACGCTGTACAAGTGCATGTTTTCCAACCTGACCTGACCTGGCTACATTCATTTATCGTCACAAACCTTCCAGGAACTGTTGCAGAAAAGCATCTCTAGAGCTTGATGCTGCTGCCACTACCACGCTTCACATAGAGGATGGTGCATTTGTAAGAACACGCAGAGTAACGTGCCGTTTTGTGTGATGAGCAAAACGATCGTTGTGTGGTGGGTGTGGCAACATGCTGTACCGGTGCCTGCTCCCTAACTTGACCTAACCTAGCCTGCTGTCAAGTTACCCCATTCTTCATCTCTTCAGTTATTCACTAATGCTGCCCACAATACATTCAAAGACTGCTCTCAGTTTACATGGCTGCCACATGATCCACTTGAGCATGCTGCCAAACTGATGTGAAACCAACCTCTGGCAACCCAACATTTGACAGCACTGAAGGTCAGCTCTGACCCCTCAGGGGTACAACAACCTCTCTTCCATGGTTAAAGCTGACGAATGGCTGGCTGCTGCTCAGACTGTACTCCAACTCCTATTTACTAAAGGTGCTACCGTAACACTTGCAAAAAATTCAAAAATTTTGACCCCTCCATCCAAGCAGCCGACTCACCCGCTCTTTTGACCCCAAGATGATGCTGGCAACATCAAAGATCACAGCCAGCGCCACCTCCCCAATCTTGCAGAGTTCCTTCTCCTCGTAGGCCATACAGATAGCAATGGCGTCTATCAGTACAAGGGGGTCCATCCCCTTGGAGCCGTTCTCCTCACTGTGAAACATGGCGGTACTGGGCTGGCTACTACTCTGATAGCACTGCAAGAGGAAGGGACCTGGAGAGGAAGAAGGAGACACCTGAGGCTTAAGACCAAATTTCTCAGCAGAAGGAAGGGGTATGTATATTTCAGAGTGGAGCAGATCTCTCCCCGTAAAAGGGGAAACGCCAGGAGTGCCACCATGATTGCTAGGCGTCACCCTGCATGCATATTTTACATCAGACTGCCACAGCTGGGAAGACTTGGTTAACCTGACCTCCTAACACAGGCCCCCTATGTCTTACCACACTGCTGTGCCACAGCTACCATGGTGAAGTGTCGGATGAGGCTGGCGACAAAGGGCAGAGCGCTGGGGCGCAGATCTTTGATGACAGCTGACATGAAGGCCCCGGTGAGGGCTTGCTCAAATGTCTTGCGGGCAGGAGTGTCCTGGGCCTTGTAGCGATGTGAAATGATCACGTTGGGAATCCACTTCTCTGTAAAACTGGCAAAAAAAAACAACAACAGACATGAAAAGGCACATTTCACCACTGACCATCCTTGACACACGGCCGCCTGATTTATCCGAGCGGCACAAGCGGAATCCGTCCAGCTGGGCACTTAAGGGGCTAGGGCCCCACAGGGTTTGACCGTCACGGCCGCTCACACTCCCGCATTGTCACACGGCGCGCCTCTCATGCCTTTCATCAACTTGCCCGCGACACTCGAGTGAGGGATGGGTGCAAATTATTTTTCAATCACCCTGGGGCAGCACTGGGAGGTTGTCCTGTCGAAGAGGACGAGCCCAGGCGACACGCCAAGAAGCTGCTGCATTTACAATTCAAGCACCTCTTCCCTGGGAGGCCGGCGGCTGAATAATTGACTGGTGTCAGACAATTTTTATTTATATCCAATATTTACTTTTTAATACTGTCAGCTTGTGGACGTCAGTGGTGACAGACTGTCCAATTTCATCAGCACCTTTTAAAAGGCCGGCGGTTCGCACACAAGAGAGAGCTGTGAATCTATTCTCCATCGGACGCAGCCGGGGCTCTTGAATGGTGCTCAATTATAGCCCAGCATTTGCAATATTTAGCTGGCGTTCTGCTTCAGAAAAGACCACTCACCACAGTCGGCGGGTTGAAAAGGCAAAGGCAGATTATAAATCACACCGTGTGACAACAAAAAAAGCCACTTTGTCAAAATCGTAACTGGTATGCTTTGTTATTTGCGGCCTGCTGCAAGTGACAGGCTTCAGATAAGACACTGGATGAACTGCCATCGGGGGTAGGGGGTGTGGGGGGGGCTGCCAGTGAAGTAGGGGCAGTTTGACCTCCCACTGGCTGTTCACCCGCAGGTGGTCTCTTACTTTGGGTGGGCCAGCAGCTGGTACAGAGCGTGCTTGTTGTCCTCCAGGCTCATCATGGCTACCAGGAAACACTTGATCACCTCCCAGGCCTGCCTCCGGTAGTACGGCTCCGTGTTGGCACTTTTCAAACAGTCCAGGGCCGTTTCGATAGCCTGGAACAGAAAAGGAAAAATCTGTTAATGAGGGAAAGGAGAATGTGCCAGCGAGGCTCTGCTACATAAAAAAATCTGACAGATTAGAGGAGACCTTTCAGTCCATCAGACTTGTTTATTCAGCTAATAACTTTCAAATTTGAAATTCACCAAACAAACAGATAAATGCTGTGGGTAAAGAGGAGGTTTTTGTTTCTACTTCAGGGCGATCGATAAAGCTGAGCCGTTTTTGTCATTCAATGACCTGCAAAAGCTCATTCATGAGCTACACACACACACAAATATACTGTATATACACATACATACATACACTGGGGGGGGGGCAAGCATTGGTGTTATGAATAGATAATTTTTATTTTTAATAGTTTGTTCCTGTGAAAGAAAGTTTACTCAATCAAAAATAAAAACCACGACATTCTTGATATTTTAGTTTAGAATTTAAAAACAGACTTAGGCCTTGTTCACACGGGCGTTAAAATCAAGCGTTTTTGCGTCAGAAGGCGTCCGGTGAGCGGATCAAGCGCCGAGTGTTTTCTACGTAGGAGTCAATGAGAGTGTTCACATGGGCTTTGGTGGCGTCGTTTGTCCGGCGCGCGCTTATACGGCATCAAAAAGCGTTGCATGCAGCTTTTCTTGGCGTTCAAAACCCAACGACGCAAGGAAACCGCTTCTAGTTCGTTTTCTGCGCGTTTATTTTACGCTGCGGAGGAGCGGGGGGGCATTTCAGTGCGTAACACCGGTGTAAGCGCACACTCAACTACTGTTTCCTTACCTCAAAGTGACAAGTAGTCTCTCTTCGGGGCTAACACCAAGTCGCATATTGGTTGATCGGCGTGCAGCAGCAGACAATCAAAAGTGGAAACCGACATCCGACTGTAATTAAAAAACTTGCGCGGAAATTTTTGCATTTCTTCATAAAGCACAAAAAAACTTCCTTTAACCCGACGTTGTGCAGTCAGAGAATGAACCCAGTAGCGGCGGCGATTTTTTCTCTCCCTACGCCGATTACGAGTATTTTAAAACAAGAAGATTAATATCTAACATAGCAAAATGGTCCATATTGAAAGGAGGCACCTCCAATAAAACGACAAGGGCTTTCATATCCAGTTCCCGACACTGCCTCCACAGGTTAACACACAAACTACAATTTGGGCTGCAGGCTGGCGGCGTTAGACAGAGACAAACGAACGCCGGTGTAGAAGTCAATCGATCGCCACCACAAAATGCAACATAAACGTCTAGGACGTTCAGAGCAAGTTCGTTTATCCAAAAACTTAACGCCCGTGTGAACAAGGCCTAAGAATCTTAAAATCTAACATCATCACATTAAATTTCAATAAACTCTGAAAAGAATGATACCAAACACATATATGTAGGTTTTAAAATAAGCCCAATTTAAAGCATGACATAAAACGTCACAGAAAATCGTTGCACTTTTAGGCTTAGGATTTTATATACCGGCAGTCTGTCCACAGGTTACGGACATCCGACCTACGACATACGAACGGGGCCGCAGCTGCGACGCATGCGCCTCAGTAACTGCAGTTCCGTCATCTTCGGCCTGGGGACGCTGTAAGCGGTGGCTGGACGGGGTGATTTCACTGCTCGTGCAGTGTAGTATCCATCGGGTGGTTTCACTGCCAGCCCACCACACACGGCTGCCCTATTCCTTCTCGGTGGGCAGCTGGTGATGCTGCAAGCGGTAAACCCGGTTGTGGCTGAACGGAGGCCACGAAGCATGAAAAGGGCGGCGGGGGGTAGCATTGTAGTGTGCAATCAGATGGCTGCCTGTTGAATTGGGGTTGAGCGATTCATTACCCCCTTTTGGCCACACCGTGTTCGTTCTCGGAGGGCGGACGCTGCAGGCGGCATACTGTAGTGGAGGTGACTGTGAGGTGGGCTGGTGATGAACCGCTCGCCGATGCCCCCAGTCATTCTCAATAGCAAGCCTGCTCGTACTGTTATGTACATAGCAGGAAGTTGTCTCTTGTCAGTACATCAGACGTATTGACGACGGGTGCCTTCCTGCTGTGATCGCGTGGACAGTGCTGTGCAGAAGAGCTCATCTTAACCTTTTGTCTTCACCCTTCAAGAATGTCTCTGAAACGCAAATCTGATGCAAGTGCTGGTGACACAGTAAAGAAGAGAAGAACCATCACCATTGAAAATAAAGTAGAAATAAGAAAAAGGTCAGAGAGGGTGACACTCCATCATGCATTGGCAGAGCACTTGGTTACAGTCGGTCAGCAATAGCATTTATTAAAATAATGGGCCTGTTCTGACTTACATACAAATTCAACTTAAGAACAAACCTACAGTCCCTATCTTGTGCGTAACCCGGGGACTGCCTGTATACATATAGAGTATATATAGATATATATATAGGTGTGACAATTTAATTCCCGGAATGACCTCTTAGTGTCACCCGTGACGTAACTGTATTGAAATCACACGAGTATTCGTGCTTGAGCAAGCTGATGGAGCCAGTTGTTAGTTAGCTATTGGAAAAGTAATAGATATCTGCATGTACACTTTGCTGTAAAGATGGGAACTGGAAATTTATACCAACGTACTAGAATTAATATTACATTTTGTGTGAAAATCGGAAAATACACCACTGAAACGTTACAACTGTTGCGAGTGGCATATGGTGAAGATGCTATGAAAAAGTCGAGTGTGTTTGAGTGACATAACAGGTTTAGGGATGGACGAGAAGATGTGACGGATGACCCCAGAAGCGGAAAGCCAAAAACAACGACAGACGTTAATATTGAAAAGGAGTTCCTGGCCTGCTTCCTGACATGGGAATATTGTTTAAGTCAGTGTATAGATGTACAAGGGGAGTACTTTGAGGGTGAAATTTAGCCACTAATGTACAGTTCCACGTGTAGATTTTTTTAAAGGTGTATTCCGGGAATTAAATTGTCACACCTTGTGTGTGTATGTTGTGGTGGATGGCCAAATACCCCCAAGCTGCCAGGCGGAGCCCTCCTTGCAGTATGGAGGTCCCCAGAAGACCAGCAGAGC
Source organism: Polypterus senegalus (assembly GCF_016835505.1). Lineage (NCBI taxonomy): Eukaryota > Metazoa > Chordata > Cladistia > Polypteriformes > Polypteridae > Polypterus > Polypterus senegalus. The sequence goes on from NC_053166.1 coordinate 154,258,563, forward strand.
ATCGTGGACAATGTAGTTTTTATACGCAGCCCTGCTGGATACCATGGGGGCCACTAGGAGACGCTGCAGGGAGGAATAACGGGTATTTTCCCTACATCCCGGACGCACACGTGGACAAGGGGAATGACAGGCTTCCGGGGTGAAAAAAAGGACTTTTTACCTGACCGGAAGGGACTGAGAGTCACAAGGACTGGGGATTGGAATGCTTCCAGGTCAGGGAATATAAAAGGATTGTGGGAGCTCCCAGACGGCGAGCTGAGCTGGGTGGAAGGGTGGCAACCCGTCTGGGAGCTGGAGGATTGGTTTATTGTATTGGTTAGTGTAATTTATGAGTATAGTGGTGGAGAGTGTGCTTTGTACACTGTGGCATTTAAATAAAGTCGAATCTTGGACTTTTACCTGGTGTCTGGAGTCGTGGACAGGGGTTCAAGGGAGCGAGAGCGCCCCCGATCTGTCACAATGTATATATGTACATACACACAAACATATATATATATATATATATATACATATACATATATACAAACCGGATTCCAAAAAAGTTGGGACACTAAACAAATTGTGAATAAAAACTGAATGCAATGATGTGGAGATGGCAAATGTCAATATTTTATTTGTAATAGAACGTAGATGACAGATCAAACGTTTAATCCGAGTAAATGTATCATTTTAAAGGAAAAATATGTTGATTCAAAAGTTCACGGTGTCAACAAATCCCAAAAAAGTTGGGACAAGTAGCAATAAGAGGCTGGAAAAAGTAAATTTGAGCATAACGAAGAGCTGGAAGACCAATAAACACTAATTAGGTCAATTGGCAACATGATTGGGTATAAAAGAGCTTCTCAGAGTGGCAGTGTCTCTCAGAAGCCAAGATGGGTAGAGGATCACCAATTCCCACAATGTTGCAGAAAGATAGTGGAGCAATATCAGAAAGGTGTTACCCAGCGAAAAATTGCAAAGACTTTGCATCTATCATCATCAACTGTGCATAACATCATCCGAAGATTCAGAGAATCTGGAACAATCTCTGTGCGTAAGGGTCAAGGCCGTAAAACCATACTGGATGCCCGTGATCTCCGGCCCTTAAACGACACTGCACCACAAACAGGAATGCTACTGTAAAGGAAATCACAGAATGGGCTCAGGAATACTTCCAGAAACCATTGTCAGTGAACACAATCCACCGTGCCATCCGCCGTTGCCAGCTGAAACTCTACAGTGCAAAGAAGAAGCCATTTCTAAGCAAGATCCACAAGCTCAGGCGTTGTCACTGGGCCAGGGATCATTTAAAATGGAGTGTGGCAAAATGGAAGACTGTTCTGTGGTCAGGCGAGTCACGATTCAAAGTTCTTTTGGAAATCTGGGACGCCATGTCATCCGGACCAAAGAGGACAAGGACAACCCAAGTTGTTATCAACGCTCAGTTCAGAAGCCTGCATCTCTGATGGTATGGGGTTGCATGAGTGCGTGTGGCATGGGCAGCTTGCATGTCTGGAAAGGCACCATCAATGCAGAAAAATATATTCAGGTTCTAGAACAACATTTGCTCCCATCCAGACGTCATCTCTTTCAGGGAAGACCCTGCATTTTTCAACAAGATAATGCCAGACCACATTCTGCATCAATCACAACATCATGGCTGCGTAGGAGAAGGATCCGGGTACTGAAATGGCCAGTCTGCAGTCCAGATCTTTCACCTATAGAGAACATTTGGCGCATCATAAAGAGGAAGGTGCGACAAAGAAGGCCCAAGACGATTGAACAGTTAGAGGCCTGTATTAGACAAGAATGGGAGAGCATTCCTATTTCTAAACTTGAGAAACTGGTCTCCTCGGTCCCCAGACGTCTGTTGAGTGTTGTAAGAAGAAGGGGAGATGCCACACAGTGGTGAAAATGGCCTTGTCCAAGCTTTTTTGGGATTTGAAATTCTGAATCAACATATTCTTCCCTTAAAATGATACATTTTCTCAATTTAAACTTTTGTTCCGTGATTTATGTTCTATTCTGAATAAAATATTAGAAGTTGGCACCTCCACATCATTGCATTCAGTTTTTATTCACGATTTGTATAGTGTCCCAACTTTTTTGGAATCCGGTTTGTACATATATACACACATATACACATACATACACACATACATACATATATATCACATACACAGAGTCGTCCCTTGGTATCCGTGGGGGATTGGTTCCAGGACCCCCATCGATGCCAAAATCTATGGACGCTCAAGTTCCTTATATAAGGCGTTTTGCTGTGGTTTTCTGTTGTTCAAGTTGGGTCTCCACTGTAGCAGTAACTTTAGTGGTCTCCATTCTGGATGAAAACATGAGATTAAAAAAGGTTTTTCATGGCCTACACTACAAACCATGCAGGGTAAGAAACAAACAAAATGACTTTAACCCAAGTTCAACTGGGGCTGCCACAGATCATCGGGGGCTCAATAAGGGCACTGTAACCTGTACCGTGTCTCATTATTAAAATGGTTTGGGGCCCCCTGGGTTCTGCCCAATTAAAAACCTACCCCCAAAACTCACAGGGCACATTACCAGTGTATAAGTTGCGTGCTATTTGAATTCCCACCCAAAGCTGAGCTGTTGACTATGAACGTGGAGACAGACATGAAGGGAGGCAGCAGGGTCGCTTCCAGGCGGAAATGGGATTATGCAGAATGAGGCCAAGGAAGCCACATCCATCTTTCAGTTCAAACACAATTACAAAAATGACAGTTTTTGCTACCCTGTCAACAGTTAGCGGCGGGAAGACCGATTAGCAAATGTAAATAATCCCATCCTGCTCTCTGAAAATTGATGAATGTTACGCGACTAACACAGAATCAGAGCTTGATCATTTATTTAATTACGTGGGAATGTGTGGCGCCTTTCATGGGCAGTTCCTTTAAGCTGAGGGCTTTCTGCCACATCTAGGGCAGTGACATCGAAGTGGTATCAATAAAGAACAACGCATAGCCCAGCCAAGAGACAGTAAAATTAGGAGTTCAGGCTGCTTGGCACCATCGCCAGCACACCAAATCTCTAAGCGAGTGGCACGCATGACAAGGCAGGAAAGATAAATCAGGGGGGATGCGACTGAAGTGGCTCGTGCCAGACTAGAAAGTTCAAATCACTGACAGGGGGAACAGCAGGACTGACACTTTCCTCAGCACGTGCCAGCAGAACAGACTGCAGTTTTTTTTTTTCAGCCAATCCTCGCTCGGTGCCATCAGTTGGAGCAGGAGGGACCCAAGACGAGAAATGGAGCCTTGGCTGCCTGTCTCGAACATGGAAAATTGTCAGTGTTGCCATCGCCTCCAAGAGTGTGACCAGTCTTACCACCTGTAGCAAGGACAACAAGCCTCAGAGGCACGCATCACCTGACCTACGCAAAGAATCACAAAGTGAGTTTGTTTTAAGGAATGCAGAGGAGCCAGGAAAGAGTGGCAGGGACTACAAAAGGCACCGAGTTATTATGGGAACATTTTCTAGAAAGAGGAAAAAGGCGACAACCCGCTGTCATTTCACACCAACTCAAAAGAATTCAGGTCACATTTGTCATTTTAATGAGTGGAGTTGGCAAGCTTGGCATAAGTGTAACCTCAGAGCAATTCAGTTCAGGACTCTTAAGAGGGGAATCCATGGTGATCATGAAAAACTGAAGTACATTATGTGCTATGCAAAGCATTCCCACGTCGCCTATAAGGGTGAGGACTTAAATTTGGGGTTTTAACCGTACCACCTGAAGGATCCACTCCAGGGGTGCAGCACAATGGCTGACCCTGCAGCTCTGACCCCCAAAGCTAACACAGGATAACAATTTCCACCTCGGGGATTAATAAAGTGTACCAAACACCAAATAAAAGTGAAGCCAATACTGTACAAAGAACAAATACACTGCGTGACTTGTTCAGAAGTGGGCACAGTGGCACTAAAGCAGGGGGTCCCCCCAACTCCGGTCCTGGAGGGTCCTAGTGGCTGCAGGATTTCGTTCTAACCCTTTTCTTAATTAGTGACCCGTTTTTGCTGCTAATGAACTTCTTTTGAATTCATTTTAATTGATTTGTTTTTTTTAAGATTTGTCCCCCTGAACAGAAATGAAACGTGAGGTGAGTGAGCCAACAGAACACCAACTAAGTCAGGGCCTCAAACCCCAACCAATTTCACTCCCACCAGTCGCTTCATTAGGCGCCGATTCTTGTCGTTAATTAAACTCGTTCTTTAATTCCACGGCTTGTTGCTGCTCTCATTATTCAATAGCAGATATGTCCGAAATTGTGGATTTTCTCTTTTCTAAGAGCTCTGTGAAAATGTTTTGGGAACCTGAGCAGATTAACATTCCTGAGACCTTCACCTTTCTTTATTTCTAGATATTGCACGATAGACACAGTTTGCTGGTCATGTTTTGGTTCGTTTTGTATCTCATTATTGTTTGGCTGCTAAATAAGGAAAAAGAAACAATTAAGGGGTCCAAGTCTTCAAGAGCAAGTCGATTAAAATTAATTCAAAAGAAGTTAATTAGCAGCAAAAACAGGTCACTAATTAAGAACAGGGTTAAAATGAAAACCTGCAGCCACTAGTGATGGGAAGATCAGATCATTTTACTGACTCGGATCTTTGAGTCTCGTTCAGCAAAATGAACGAATCATTTTTCGAGTCATTTCGTTCAATTCTGTTTCCGGCTCAGACTGCATAGGTTAAGCTTATGGGGCTGTCACGTGATGAACGAACGACTCGAAAAACCCGAAGACTCGAAACAGGTGAATCAATTCCAATACAGAAACTATAGGAAGTTGCGCAAATGCCCATCGCGACTGAACGAATCACTCCCACAAGACGACTCGTTCTTCCCGAGTCACATTAAAGATTCGTTCAAAATGAACGAATCGTTCAAGAACGACCCATCACTAGCAGCCACTGCGGCCCTCGGGGACACTGGAGTTTGAGATCCCTGGCCTAGAGGAAGAGGAACTAAACTTGGTGACTTAACCATATTGTTAGAAGGATCCTAACTCCACTCATTGGCTGCGGACCCTGCAACTCTAACCTCCAAAGATATGTCACACACATGGGCAGGGGAGGCAGCCACAGGGACCAAAAGAAAGGGAATTCCATGCCCAGCCGGGTGGGGTGCATTCAACTCTCTTGTTTTGTCCCCACAGTCCAGACACGGGAAATCCTACCTGAAAATGAAAATGTCACTTCCTGTCCCGGCCTTGAGGATGACATCACTTCCTCTCCCGGCCCCAAAGACGACATCACTTCCTGTTCCGGCCCCGAGGACGACATCTCTTCCTGTCCCGGCCCCGAGGACGACATCCCTTCCTGTCCCGGCCCCGAGGACGACATCCCTTCCTGTCCCGGCCCCGAGGACGACATCACTTCCTGTTCCAGCCCCGAGGACGACATCACTTCCTGTCCCGGCCCCGAGGAAGACATCACTTCCACAGACCTTCCTATAAAACCCCACTCCCTTCCTCTGTCGATCAGTTCCGTTTTGGACTCCATTCTGTATATTATTGTGCTGAATACTTTGCCTTATTTTGCAGTCAAGCTCAAGTACACGGGTGGCTGCCCCAAACCTTTGTTTTGTGTCAAGACTCTTTATGTCCCAGCTAACACAGAAAGACAACTTCCCCTCGGGGATTATTAAAGTGAAGCCAACACAAATAACAAATGCACTGTGTGACTTATTCAGAAGTGTGGGCACCGTGGCACTAAAGGGTACTTCCTGTCTGTCACCTCACTGCACTTGCACTCCATTTTGACATCCTCCGCACGTGCATTTCCTTCTAAAGGCCGCGGACTATTTCAGCTATCAAAGTCCTAGCACTACAGATGTCAAATCAGCTAAAAAAAAAAAAGTTTGAATACCGAAATTAAAATAAATAAATATTCAAATATATTCAAACTTAGCTTACCGGTTCCGGACATTACATGTATAGAATGTTATTGATTTTAAATGTGCTTGAAGCACACTGTCAACCAGCTGGTCGTAGTCTGCTGCTCTGCAGTTGCCAATGACATCCTTGAAAGCCTTCCATGCGATTTTCAATGGCATCACTTGCAGATGTTCAAACTGTCAGATTTGCGGACCAACAAAAATGCCTCTCTCCACCTGGGCATCAGTTACTCGTGAGCTCTGATAGCAAACTGGCACATCAGGCAGCCTCTGAACACGGTACAGGTTAGTGTTTGTACCACGACCCTCCACAGTCTCGCCAAAAAAAAAACACAAGGCATCCCTACTGACAGGGAGACAAGACAGCAACACGCGTGATAAACAAAACATTCTAAGATAAAACTACAAAATCTAAACCACTAGGTCTAAAGGCCCTGAAATGTAATTCTGATACAAGCAATGGCTGCTCTGATCTCAGAAAAAGTAGGTTAAGGAGTGAGCGATTATAGATATTCACACCAGAAACAAGCCTTCAATAACGAGCAGGTGGTGTCCAGTTGCAGACCTGAAAGCAGGTAGCTGCTGAACTCCGTGTGCGCTGCTACAGGAAGTCAGAGAAGTGACCTAAAATGGGGGTCGATGACAAGACAGACCCCAGCATGTTGGGAGTATCTACAGTGGCTTGAGAGGCGTTTCTGCCAGTAAGTAGCCGCGCCAGCCAAGACACAACGTGACAAGTGCCTGGACCAGACGTTGTGCTACATTCTCCGTCAGTCGCCCTATCTCGCCGATGTCGAACCTGCATGAACAGAACGGCGTCACAATGACGACGATCAAAACTTAGCTCGCCATCGACTGCTCACCCCCAGGTCCTGTAGCTGCTGATGATACCGAGCCCAGACATACAGATGAATCTAAGGAGTTCAGTTTGAATATGCACTGTAGTGGTTGACCTGGTCTAATGACTCAGCAGCAGTGGAGTTTATGAATTAGGATAAAAAATAAATAAAAATCGGCAAAATGTAATTTATGGGATTTTAGGAGGACCTGCCAAAATTCATACATAAGAAATCTAACAAAACGAGGGGAGACCAGTCAGTCCATCAAGCCCATTTGTTTCGCTAACAGTCCCAATGTCTTATCCAGGTTCTTCTCGAAGGTTGTCAAGGCTTCAGCTTCAGCTCCATGTCTGGGACGTTTGTAGCAGATTCCCACAACTCTTTGCGTAAAGAAGGGCTTCTTGGCTTCAGTCCTCAATTCACTTCCACTTAATTTCCACTGGTGTTTTTGAGTATGTGATTTCCCCCTTAATCCGAAAGAATGTTGCTGGATCTATTTTCAACAATGCCTTGGAGGATTTAAAAAACGTTGGATGAGGTCCCCACGTATTCTCCTCTGCTCAGACTAAACAGGTTTAATTCTCAGAGTCTGTCACAGCAAGGCACATCCTCAACTCCCATGATTCACTTGGTTGAACTCCACTGCAAAGCTTCAAGTGCTGCTATGTCTTTCTTGTGCCATGGTCACCAGATCTGCACACGGTACTCCAGAGGTGGCCTCACTGGTGCATTACATGGTCTGAGCATAATGTCCCTTGACTTCTATTCAACAGTCTTTATGATATAACCTTACATTTTATTTGCATTTCTAATTGTTTTTTGCACATTGCTTAGTTAATGAAACTGTTGTACGAACATAAACCCCTTGATCCTTTTCAGAACTTGCTTCCTTTAGCTCAGTGTCTCCCATTCCATAGTTATAATTTACTAGCTGTCCCCCGTGGCTCCGCCCAAGTAGTAGTGAAATAGGACAAACTTTAAAAATTAATAAAATTTTTTTTTTTTTTTTTAAATGTAATAATTTTGTATTGAGAAGAACTTATAGCTTTTGTATTTGAGGGCCTATTGATATACAATATTTTTGGTTTGCTATCAGGGGTGAGAATGTAGCTGTGATCTCTTTGTTATGAATGTAAAAAGTTGGCAAGGTATAATGGCCAAGCGGAAGGTAGGTATGTTCCAATATCAGATGTTGGCACTGTATCTGATTGTGTTCAGCTCTGCTGGAAGAGCGTCACCCGCGTGGGGAGAAGAGCACGTGGCCGTGATATCTCTGCCAATCAGCAGGTACCCTCTAAAACACACATGTACCTATGATCTCTCTCAAAAACATCAAAAATTACTCTTTAACAAAATGTAGCCGGTAATGTCTGCTGAACAAACAGGTATCGCCAGCTAAGTGCTCCAACACGTGGCGAGAGGTAGAGTTACTCTAACAGAGGCTGGCATGTGAGTGAGGACGACCCCGTCCAGCTATCTACTCCTCAGGCCTTGCCCCCAAAGACCCACAGCGTATTCTTGCAAATAAAATCAGTACAACTACCGAACTCTGACACTTAGCGCAATGAGAGAAGTCACAAAACCAAACTGGAATGTTCAAGCAAATGATAGAAAAAAAAAAATCCGATCTAAATCCATTAAGTAGTTCTCTCATTCGTTAGCTGAGCGGAGGTAAGACACGCCCCGAGGCTGGCGTGTGAGTGATGGCTCCACCCCCTCACCTCAGCCTGCTGCGTGTCTCTCAGAGTCGCGCAAATAAATCCATACTACAAGTGAACTATGATACTTAACACGATGAGAGAAGTCACAAAATCAACCGGAATGTTCAAGCAAAGTATAGAAAAAAACCCGATCTAAATCCGTTAAGTAGTTCTCTCGCGAAAGGCAGACAGACAGACAGACATTGGATTTCTATATACAGTGGTGTGAAAAACTATTTGCCCCCTTCCTGATTTCTTATTCTTTTGCATGTTTGTCACACAAAATGTTTCTGATCATCAAACACATTTAATCATTAGTCAAATATAACACAAGTAAACACAAAATGCAGTTTTTAAATGATGGTTTTTATTATTTAGGGAGAAAAAATCCAAACCTACATGGCCCTGTGTGAAAAGTAATTGCCCCTTGTTAAAAAATCACCTAACTGTGGTGTATCACACCTGAGTTGAATTTCCGTAGCCACCCCCAGGCCTGATTACTGCCACACCTGTTTCAATCAAGAAATCACTTCAATAGGAGCTGCCTGACACAGAGAAGTAGACCAAAAGCACCTCAAAAGCTAGACATCATGCCAAGATCCAAAGAAATTCAGGAACAAATGAGAACAGAAGTAATTGAGATCTATCAGTCTGGTAAAGGTTATAAAGCCATTTCTAAAGCTTTGGGACTCCAGCGAACCACAGTGAGAGCCATTATCCACAAATGGCAAAAACATGGAACAGTGGTGAACCTTCCCAGGAGTGGCCGGCCGACCAAAATTACCAAAATTACCCACAAAAGACCTCAGGACAACGATTAAAGAACTGCAGGCCTCACTTGCCTCAATTAAGGTCAGTGTTCACGACTCCACCATAAGAAAGAGACTGGGCAAAAACGGCCTGCATGGCAGATTTCCAAGACGCAAACCACTGTTAAGCAAAAAGAACAATAGGGCTCGTCTCAATTTTGCTAAGAAACATCTCAATGATTGCCAAGACTTTTGGGAAAATACCTGTGGACTGATGAGACAAAAGTTGAACTTTTTGGAAGGCAAATGTCCCGTTACATCTGGCGTAAAAGGAACACAGCATTTCAGAAAAGAACATCATACCAACAGTAAAATATGGTGGTGGTAGTGTGATGGTCTGGGGTTGTTTTGCTGCTTCAGGATCTGGAAGGCTTGCAGTGATAGATGGAACCATGAATTCTACTGTCTACCAAAAAATCCTGAAGGAGAATGTCCGGCCATCTGTTCGTCAACTCAAGCTGAAGCGATCTTGGGTGCTGCAACAGGACAATGACCCAAAACACACCAGCAAATCCACCTCTGAATGGCTGAAGAAAAACAAAATGAAGACTTTGGAGTGACCTAGTCAAAGTCCTGACCTGAATCCAATTGAGATGCTATGGCATGACCTTAAAAAGGCGGTTCATGCTAGAAAACCCTCAAATAAAGCTGAATTACAACAATTCTGCAAAGATGAGTGGGCCAAAATTCCTCCAGAGCTGTAAAGACTCATTGCAAGTTATCGCAAAGCGCTTGATTGCAGTTATTGCTGCTAAGGGTGGCCCAACCAGTTATTAGGTTCAGGGGCAATTACTTTTCACACAGGGCCATGTAGGTTTGGATTTTTCTCCTAAATAATAAAAATCACCATTTAAAAACTGCATTTTGTGTTTACTTGTGTTATATTTGACTAATGGTTAAATGTGTTTGATGATCAGAAACATTTTGTGTGACAAACATGCAAAAGAATAAGAAATCAGGAAGGGGGCAAATAGTTTTTCACACCACTGTAGATATCTCTATACGTCTCTCTCTCTATTTTATATATCTATAGACAGATATCTCGATATCTGTATCTCTCTCTATCTCGCTGTATATCTATGAGAGAGAGAGTGAGATGTTCCTTTACACTTTTTTGCCAAGCTTAAGGTCAAGTAAATTCCAATGGAGATCGTTCATCACGACTGTTTAGTGCTCATTAATAAGTAGTGCCACATCTGGATCATTAGTACAGCTTTACAGTGGGGCCCACCATTGCATGTTAGCTTCACTTTGGGGGATTTTCCAAGTGTTCGCCCAGTTCTGAAGTTTTTGTCCAGGTCTTTTAGACTTCTTTTTGCTGCCTCCTCTGTGTCTGCCATCCCTCCAATTTCAGCGTTATCTTCAAATTTCACAAGTGCACGAACTATACCAGAATAAATGTCATTAATGTAAATCAGAAAAAAATAGTGGTCCAAGGACAGACCCCTGAGGGGCTTAACTGATGTCCCCATTCTCCTTTTATCTATGCTCCCCGTCTCCTGCCTGCTAACCAACTAGAGATCCAGTTTGCTCTGATGCCTACAGCTTCTAGTTTCAGAATTAACCTTTGGTGTGGGCTGACGGAGTCAAAGGATTTTTGAAAGTCTAAGTAAATAATGGTTTATGCTTTGTTTCTGTCAACTATTCCGATTTCATTTTCTCTCCGTCTGTGCTCATGACAAAGACATTGCCTTTCAGATGACCCTATAAAGACACCTCATAATTATCTCAACCTGCTTCAGAAAGTCCTGATACAGTGGAAGTATGGAGGGAGCGAGAAAAAAAAGGGAAAGAACACTTTTACTTAAACGCACACCGGTCTCGATGGTCCCAAATTCACTTAGCTGGATAAAGGGACAGGCACATGGACGACTGCCTTCCTCAAAACATACTGAGTCAGTTGAAAAGAGGAGAATTCCCTGCGCTGAATTAGCAATTCAGCTATTTTGACTCTTCCACACTCGGATGGACACTTCCAGCCTGATAACGCCACCATGGCACATATCGTCACCAAAAGGGAACACAACAGTGTGTTCTCATTGCTTCAGTGGCCTGCAAGATCCCATATTGAGCATCTTTGGGATGAGGCGTATAGGATGAGGTTTGCAGCAACACTGTGCAGATGTCCAATTTGCAACCGCACATCATTTCCGCCTGGTCTAACACACCCAGCATCTTGCAGAATCCGTGGCCAGACAAACTCCTGCTGTTTTGTAAGCCAGTGCAGGCCCAACATGTTGCTAGATCTAAAAACTGACGCGCTAAGATTCACACCTTTCGGTAAGCACACTCCATATTCGAGTGCACGGTGGGTTGGGAAGCCATCTCATCTCATATCATTACAACCTATAAAAATATGCAGAGTATCACAGTGAACTTTTATTTCTCTGTGTACACATTTAGAGCTCAGTGAACTAAACAAATGTGACTGTCAAGTTGTGAAAAATGCTGTTGAAAAAGTCACGGACCCCTTCACATGACACCCAGTCAATACTTGGTAGCAGCACCAATAACTGCTTGCCACGGCTTTGCATAGCCATCTACAAGCTTGGCACACCTGGATGGAGGCCATTCTCCCCATTCTTCCTTACAGAACTGCTCCAACTGGGCAAAGTCTGAAGGCTTTCGTTTGTGAACTGCAATTTTGAGATCACACCACAAATTTTCAATCAGATCAGATCAGATCCGGACTCTGGCTAGGCCACTGCAAAACCTGGACCTTCTTTTCGTCAAATCATGCGTTGGTTCCTTTTGCCCAGTGTTTCGGGTCATTGTCCTGCTGAAAGTGGTAGCGTCGTCAGAGTCCCAATTTCATGACGTTTGAAGGTTTTCTTCCAAAATCTGATATACTTCTTACTATCCATTCTTCCTTCAATACGGACAAGGGACCCAGAGAGGCAGCCCCCAAGCACGAAGCTTACACCCCCCAATGCTTGATGGTAGGTCTGGTGTTTGCCGGATCATTGGCGGACCCTTCTATCTGCCAGGCAAACTCCAAAAAGTTCAATTGTGGTCTCATCAGACTGAAGTTCATGACGACTCCAGAACGCAGGACTCTTGTCAAGATGTCTGTTAGCGAATTCTAATCGAGCTTTCAAGTGACATGTTTTTTAGTGGTGGCTTTTTTCTGGCAACTCTCTGTGTAAAACCTTCGATGTTGTAGTCTTATGCACATCCACTCCAGCTGCAGGGCACTGAGAGTCACCTTGGGATTTGCTCTTACGTCTCTGACTAGTTTTCTTGACATTTTCTTTGTTATTTTAACATGGCGGGTGGACGTAGGCCACTTCACTGTGCTTCCAATTGTCTTCCACTTCGCTATGATGGCCTTCGCAGTGGACACACTGAGGCTAAGGAGCTTGGCAGTCTTCTTGGCACCATTGCCATCTTTAAACTTCATAATCACAGTGCGTCTCAAGTCATTCGAAAGTTTCCTTGTCTTCATTTCTGTCAGTTTTTGACGTTTCACCACATAAGCCACTTGTACTGATTTCTCAGTTGTGTGTTCCTAAGAACTGGCCTGAAGAATCACTTAGAGACCCGTCGACACGCTAGAGGGTTCAGGGCTTGATTGTTTACACCCTTCTTATTGCAGCCTCTGAGCTATCAGGGGTCGATTACTTACGCAACAGCAGATTTCACTGATATGTTCTTTATTGTCGCAGCATCATTTGATTTTCAGGATTTTTTTGTGAAAATCTATTGTCCTCATTTATACGTTTGTTCTTTATTTCGCTTTATACAGTTTCTTGTATTAGGAATTTGTTAAGTTTTCGCATACCCCTTGGGGTCAGCCATTGTACAGCGCCCCTGAAGCAATTACAGGTTAAGGGTCTTGCTCAAGTATCTCTTTTGGCAGTGACAGGGATTCGAACCGGCAACCTTCGGGATACCAGCACAGATCCTTATTGTTCCTTGTCTTCTTAGAGAGTCAAGGCTAGGGGGCTGTCAAGAGGCAGAGCCTGTAAAAGCCCATTGCGGCCATTCCTGTGCGATTTTGGGCTATACAAAAATAAACTGTATTGTATTGTATACGTCACAGTACATAAGAAAAATATTACAGGAAATGTAAACTTTGTCTACTGTAGGGGGATCGAATAACCTTTCAACCCACTGTATCTCAACTGTTGAAATGCAGGTCGCTACTCCTTATAACGGCAAGGAGTCTCAGTAAGTCACGAAATGGGCGGCCACTGTGACGACCGCAGCTCGCTCAGTCGGTAAATGTGACATGGGCTGTGACCTTCAGTCCTGTAATAGGACACGGGGCAGCGACGAGATCGGCAATCTGACATGCTCCGCGACAAAAGTCATGTGACATCGGCTTTAAGAACGAAAGGCCTGCGAGAAGATGCAGATGTAGTAAGTAGGGCAAGGAAAAAGGTACTCATTTCTCATGCGCTGCTCGGATACTTTTAATAAATACATTTTAGTATATACAAAGCGTGTTCAAAACAGACATTACACTCTCATTTATGTTCTGCAGTGTTAAGACTTTTACACAATGAGCTACCAATGTGCATTTAGTAACACAAACAACACCTGAAGCAACTCAACTTTATTTTGTTGCAGTATACCAAGTTTAGCCTCTCAGTATGCACAGCACGTGTTCCCGGTTCATCCTGGGATCTGGCAGGCTGGGCTTCTTGGCTCACTAGAGCAGTGCTGGGACCGTGCTCACCGCTGATCGCTGCACCATTACTAACGTTTGCTCACGTTTCCCTTAAAAACGGCAGATGTGTTTGTCAGGGAGCCTTTTCTAGGGGAATTTCATTTTCACCAAACATCTCTGAGGCTTGACCTTAAAATGGGAAAAGGATTTCAGAGGGCCCTCGGGATCAAACGGCTTCTAAAGCCGTCAGAGCAGCGCGTAGCCAAGAGATCGTCAGCGCAACTGGGAAAAGAGTGAGCGCCGAAGTGTCCTTCAGGAGCGGGCAGGAGAACGCGAGCTCGGGAGGCATTTATTATAAATAACAAACAAGTCCATCTTGCTGTCATTACCGACAGAGACAAAAAGATGCGGATGACATTAGTGGCAGAGAATACGTGCGCGAGCGCATTGAAACGCCGCTGCGAGACAGAGGAATGCAATTAAGACTCTTCTGCAAACACACGCCGGCCGCAAAAAATTACAAAACACATGCCCCAAGCACTCCAAAAAAGAAAAAAAAAATGGTATCATTTGAGATTTACTTGGAGACGCCACTTTGCTTTTTCAGCATATGTAACATGCAGGTGCAAGGCACTCTAGCAAATCTAAGCAGCTGCTCATTCTTGACCTACATCTGAATTGTCAAAAAGAAAATCACTTAAAGTCAAGAAGCAAGTGTGATTATGTCCCATACCTCTAAAGAAAAGAAAAAATACATGAAGGTATGAAAAGGAAGCACAAGCACAACCTAAGAGCAAACCAAGAGGGCAGCCGGCAAGACGGGACTCAGCGTTACACTAAGCTGGATGTGACTTCTGTATTCGACAGCAGCAGCCAAACCGAAAGAACGGACCACAGCATTAATAGGCTTTTCTAAGACCGCTAACCTGCAATGGTGGGCCCCGACAATAAAACACCCAGAGGTGGCACAGCACATTAATGAGCTCCGAACAGCAGTGATGAGTGAACCCCACTGAAGTCACTCGTCCTTGAGTTGGGCGAAAACGTGGAAAGGAACATCTCTCTCTCTCTGTATTATATGTACACTCACCTAAAGGATTATTAGGACCACCATACTAATACGGTGTTTGACCCCCTTTCGCCTTCAGAACTGCCTTAATTCTACGTGGCATTGATTCAACAAGGTGCTGAAAGCATTCTTTAGAAATGTTGGCCCATATTGATAGGACAGCATCTTGCAGTTGATGGAGATTTGTGGGATGCACATCCAGGGCACGAAGCTCCCGTTCCACCACATCCCAAAGATGCTCTATTGGGTTGAGATCTGGTGACTGTGGGGGCCATTTTAGTACAGTGAACTCATTGTCATGTTCAAGAAACCAATTTGAAATGATTCGAGCTTTGTGACATGGTGCATTATCCTGCTGGAAGTAGCCATCAGAGGAGGGGTACATGGTGGTCATGAAGGGATGGACATGGTCAGAAACAATGCTCAGGTAGCCCGTGGCATTTAAACGATGCCCAATTGGCACTAAGGGGCCTAAAGTGTGCCAAGAAAACATCCCCCACACCATTACACCACCACCACCAGCCTGCACAGTGGTAACAAGGCATGATGGATCCATGTTCTCATTCTGTTTACGCCAAATTCTGACTCTACCATTTGAATGTCTCAACAGAAATCGAGACTCATCAGACCAGGCAACATTTTTCAACAATTTTGGTGAGCTCGTTCAAATTGTAGCCTCTTTTTCCTATTTGTAGTGGAGATGAGTGGTACCCGGTGGGGTCTTCTGCTGTTGTAGCCCATCCGCCTCAAGGTTGTGCGTGTTGTGGCTTCACAAATGCTTTGCTGCATACCTCGGTTGTAACGAGTGGTTATTTCAGTCAAAGTTGCTCTTCTATCATCTTGAATCAGTCGGCCCATTCTCCTCTGACCTCTAGCATCAACAAGGCATTTTCGCCCACAGGACTGCCGCATACTGGATGTTTTTCCCTTTTCACACCATTCTTTGTAAACCCTAGAAATGGTTGTGCGTGAAAATCCCAGTAACTGAGCAGATTGTGAAATACTCAGAGCGGCCTGTCTGGCACCAACAACCATGCCACGCTCAAAATTGCTTAAATCACCTTTCTTTCCCATTCTGACATTCAGTTTGGAGTTCAGGAGATTGTCTTGACCAGGACCACACCCCTAAATGCACTGAAGCAACTGCCATGTGATTGGTTGATTAGATAATTGCATTAATGAGAAATTGAACAGGTGTTCCTAATAATCCTTTAGGTGAGTGTATACATATATATATATATATATATATATATATATATATATATATATATATATATATAAAATCCAACAGCTGTCTGTCTGTCTGTTTTTCACAAGAGAACTACACGGATTTAGATTGGGTTTTTTTCTGTAATTTGCTTGAACATTCCGGTTGATTTTACCTGTGTTATCTCTATAAAATCCAACGTCTGTCTGTCTTCCTGCTTTTCACAAGAGAACTGCTTAACGGATTTAGATCGGGTTTTTGTTCTATAATTTGCTTCAGTATTTCAGTTTATTTTGCAACTACTCTCTAGTATTCAGAGTTGCAAGCAAGCATTCATTACATCACAGGGAACTGTCATTTATTCGTTGGTGGTTTGCAGTGAACTACTGATTGATACTTCAAAGGAGGAACGCTTGTGTAGCGAGGTTGAAGAAATTGTCCATAAAAGGAAATTACCGACTCATCTACTACTCACACCAACCCATCAGTTTAACAAAGAATACATAAGGGGGAACAATGGCAGTAGTACCAATGCCTGACTGTATCATAATGTCATTTAGGAATGAGTTTGAATTGGTTGCTTAAAAAGAACCAATTTAAGGTTTTACAACGATTCTGGTCCTTTATCTAATTGTGTGGGGTTAGGGGGTTTAGGGGTAGGGTTAGGATTAGAAAAAGGGGAAACTACTTAACCATAATAGTAGTCAAGGCAGACAGTGTGGCAAGAGTAAACACACAAAGGGCTATCGATGGGATTTGGGTCAGTCTGTCCAGGTCTACGTAACAAAGTGAGAGGACGGGGACAATAGGGTCACCTCAGGACAAAACAGTAGCCAATGTAAAAGGGAACAGCAGTCATCCAGTATGCTTAGTGTGCTTACTGTAAGGAAGAACTCTCACAGCAGAGTTTCAAATTTATTGTAGTGAATTGAGAGTTTTAGCAGAGACCAGGGAGCAGGGAATTACAATAATAATGGAACTCAGGAAGTAATGAAAGCATGAACCACTGTTTCAGCATCCTTCTTGTTAAATAAAGAGTAAAAGGGAGCAATGTTTCAGAAATGGAAAAAAAAAAGTAATTTTAGTTAACAAGCTTATGCTAGGCTCAATGCATCCAGTGATACACCGAGAATACAAACAGTGTGGTTGGCCTTGGTTAGATTTTTGTAGCTCTTTGCATCCGAACGAGCCGGAGCCAGTATTCTAAGGACAGGGCTTGTCGATTGCCATTTTCAATTCATGTCATGGATTCTCATTGGGGCTGAGGCTGGGGCATGTTTCTTTTTATTTGAGCCACCCCGATGTTGCTTGGACCTTGTTGTCGTGACTTAGAAAA
Source organism: Polypterus senegalus (assembly GCF_016835505.1). Lineage (NCBI taxonomy): Eukaryota > Metazoa > Chordata > Cladistia > Polypteriformes > Polypteridae > Polypterus > Polypterus senegalus. The sequence goes on from NC_053166.1 coordinate 154,276,031, forward strand.
CTTAAAGCACGTAAATGCTAACAAGTTCTGGAAGCACATCCAATAACTGCCCGCTAGAGGGGTGTATACCACCAAAACCTGGCAAGACACAAAAAAAGGGCTCTGTGTTCTGTTCTGTGTATTGTATTGAACCCCTTTTCTTGACACCCACTACACGCTCAACCAACCTGGAAAGGGGTCTCTATTTGAACAGCCTTCCCAAAGTTTCTTCCAATAATTCCCTACAAGGGTTTTTTTGGGAGTTTTTCCCTTGTCTTCTTAGAAAGTCAAGGCTGGGGAGGTTATCAAAAGGCAGGGCCTGTTAAAGCCCATTGCACACTTCTTGTGTGATTCTGGGCTTTATAAAAATAAATTGTATTGTATTGTAGAATATTTATAAAAAATTTGGAATTAGTCTCCCCTCGACTTTCTCATATACTACATACTAGATATGTGAGGAGTAAATTGCAAGACAATGATTATATTTTTGTATTATGTACATTAAAGAACCATCAATAACAAACCAAATCAAATCAATAATATACTGAAAAATTAAAGTTGAATAAATCGAACGCTGCAGCTGCATGAGTAAAAAATACCACTTCCAGTTAGCGGAAATAGCCAAAAGTGAGATAGAAATCTACGTTTTGTACCTAAAACTTGCGAGCAAAATGTGGCCGGCCTAAATGAAAGCATACTCGGGTTATCGTGTTTACATACACGCACACACACAGCCAATCTCAAAAATGGTATTTTTGGACTCATGGAGGTCTAAAACGTCAAGATTCATCAAAATCTCAACCAAATTTTTGGACGATTGCAATACTTTCCCTATGAGAAAGGAAATCAGATTCTGGGAGGTCTAAAATGTCGACATTAATTAAAATCTCGACATCGAATCTTTGGACAATTACAATACTTTCCCTATAGTTCGTATACGAGAAAGTCAGGAAGGTCTAAAACGTAGAGATTCATCAAAATCTTGACATCAAATGTTTGGACGATTACAATACTTTCCCTATGAGAAAGTAAATCGCACTCGCGTCGAGATTCATCAAAATGTCGAAATCGAATTTTTGGACGATTATAATATTTTCCCTATACTTCGTATACGAGAAAGTCAGGGAGGTCTAAAAATGTCGAGATTCATCAAAATCTCGACATCGAATGTTTGGACGATTACAATACTTTCCCTATGAGAAAGTAAATCGGACTTGCGTCGAGATTCATCAAAATGTCGAAATCGAATTTTTGGACGATTACAATATTTTCCCTAAGAGAAAGTAAATTGGACTCGGAGGTCTAAAACGTTGAGATTAATCAAAATCTCTACATCGAATCTTTGGACGATTACAATACTTTCCCTATACTTCGTATACAAGAAAGTCAGGGAGGTCAAAAATGTCGAGATTCATCAAAATCTCAACATCGAATGTTTGGACGATTACAATATTTTCCCTAAGAGAAAGTAAAATCAGACTCACGTCGAGGATTCATCAAAATGTCGAAATCTAATTTTTGGACGATTACAATACTTTCCCGACGAGAAAGTAAATCGGAGTCAGGGAGGTCTGAAACATTGAGATTCATCAAAATCTTGAGGTCAAAATTTTGGATGATTACAATACTTTTTCTATACATTGTATATGAGAAAGTAATAAAAAGATTTATTCTTAATGAAAATGCTCAGACATAAAATGAAGCTCCATTGAGTACAAAGACATAAAGAACCTGCACTAAGCAATACAGCAATCCCAAGCAAACGAAGTCCCAAAACAGAATCCAAGCTGTTGTAAATGCAGGCAATCACAAAGCATAAGAAAAGACACAAAGTAAATTCACCACTCCCGGGCACCACCAGGAACTGTGGGAGACCCTCCAGATTTACAGGGCAGAGGGCAGTTAACAGCAGTGATTGGCAGCTGGCCCAGCCTCTTGGGGGACCACCCACAAAACATGTGTTTCATAGCACAGGCAACTTGTATACATAGAAAAAATAAGTAAAGACATACAAAAACAGCATAAACAGGGATCAAAAATGAAAAGAGACATCAGACATAAATTTGAACGAAAGCCAGGAGAGGAACGCAGGCTGAGGCACAACACTCGCGTTTGTCCTGCTGAAAAGGTGAATTAACTCGAAACCTTCAATTTTTTAGCAGACTGTAACAAATTCCACTCTATTTTTCAGCACCATGTTTCCTCCATATTCCTTTAATTACGCCATGTCACCTAATCCGTGCTGCTAAGGAACATCTCCACAGCACCGTTCTGCTGCCAACAGGCTTCACAGTAGGAACAGCATTTGTGTCAGGAATTAGACTTTGAATTTCGTCCAACAGGCTCAATCTGGATCTCATCTAACGGCAAGACCTTTTCCCAAAACTTCCCTCTCGTGCTTTCCAGCAAACATTTAATATTCAAAACTTCTCTTCTTGACCAGACGCAGGATTTGGCCAAGAGGAGAGCTAACTACAAAAGCAAACATGCTAGGGTAAATTGGCGATCCCAAGATGAACCGGTGTGGGTCTGATGCTGCCCCTCCTGTGACCCTGAGCTAGAGTAAGCAAGTTTGAGCGAGCCTGTTTGTAATAAAAATGCAGATTGGAAGAAGATGTGTAACTATCTTTAGTATCCCAGCATCATCGGAAAATTTAATAGGTCTAAAAACCTCAAGGTACTGCATTCAAGACGACAGCTAGACAGATTTCTCTCTCTGTCTTATATCCTTACTATGTATTGTGATTGCCTGGCACCCAAAAGACGAGGCCGAGTCTAAGGATTTCAGAACAATCCGCTTTATTGAACTTCAAGAAGGAACAGCAAGATTACTTATTGCAGCAGGAGATACCACCCTACTACACACAGGCACAGCAAACGGGCAGGGCTGGGGCCAGGTCAGTGGCCCAGTTATAGTGTTCCCCGCATCAGCTTTTGGACGACAGACGCGTTGCACAAGGAGGTGGCGAGCTTGCCGTTGTTCATGTGGCGCTGCGAACCTGTAGGGTGCTGTGAACCAGCGGTTGCCTCGACGACAGACAAGCACCCCCTCAACAGACACGTCAATAACATTGTGGCCTGTCGCCCTGTTGAGGACCATCTCAAAAGAGTTCAAAAATCTCACAGTATAATGATCTACTGACATGCACACTTGTACAGACAAAGACAATACACACATACACACCATTAACCAGTCAATTCTGAAAAACAGAATGGAAAATAACAAATAAAATTGAATGGTTCAGTTCATATCGATGAAGTCAATTTCCGAATATACCAAAGTGTGCTTGCACTACTCCATCGTTATATTCATAAGTTAAATATGGTGCCACACAGGGCTCAGTACTCGGACCCTTACCATTTTAAATTTACATGCTTCTGTTGGGAACTCTTAATAGAAGGCAAAGGAGTCATGTTTTATTCGTACAGTCATGTGAAAAAGTAGGTACACCCCATGGACACTGTTGACTTTTTTGAAAACACTTGAAAAGGCAAACCATAGATCTTCATGCAAATGGTTCCTACAAATAAAGGTGCAGGAAAACAGTATATCTTCATATAAATAGTTCTTACACATAAAGATGATGTACCTGAATAAAAACCTTTTCAATCAATTATTTAACAAAAACATCGAGGAATGTAATGGTCTACTAGGGAACAAGTAAGTCCACTCGTGGCCTCAGAAGCTGGCATTGCCTCCTAGAGCAGAAATGACTTCTTGTAGGAGTTTTGCAGAACTGCCCACCAGGCTCTGACATTGACTCGGTGACATTTGTGACGTCCCTTCCAGGCAAAATTCCTTCAGTAGCAAGATGTTTGTGGGCTTTCTTTTCTTACACGTCATGCCCATTTAATATCCCACCAACAACATTTTAATTGGATTTCAAATTAGGACTTTGAGCAGGCCGGTCTATAACCCTCCATTTCTTCTTTTGGAGCCATTTCCCACTGCACGTCCAACCAACCTGGAAAGGAGTCTCTTTTGGAACTGCCTTTCCCACCATACAAAAAAAGGGCTCTGTGTTCTGTTCTGTGTATTGTATTGAACCCCTTTTCTTGACAACCACTACACGCTCAACCAACCTGGAAAGGGGTCTCTATTTGAACAGTCTTTCCCAAAGTTTCTTCCATTAATTCCCTACAAGGGTTTTTTTGGGAGTTTTTCCTTGTCTTCTCAGAGAGTCAAGGCTGGGGGGCTGTCAAGAGGCAGGGCCTGTTAAAGCCCATTGCGGCACTTCTTGTGTGATTTTGGGCTATACAAAAATAAATTGTATCGTATTGTATTGTCCTGGTGGATTAGCTAGTGTGCTTTGGCTCATTATCACGTTGAAACTCTGAGACAGATGGCTTCACATTCTCCTCTAGCAAACGTTCATATAATGCAGATTTCTTCATAGTTTGCTCAATGACTATAAGCTGCCCGGGCCCTGAGGCAGCAAAGCAACCGAAAAAAAAAAAAGAACATTTCCAACATCACCCTTCCAAGCTGGTATGAGGTTCTTCTGCTGAAATGTTGTCAAACATGTCTGCTGTCACTGTGACCAAAGAACTCTGTCTTTGACTTATTTGCTCCAGAAGGCCTGGATGTGCGATGGCAAACTATTGTCTTGCTCTAATGTTCTTTTTGACAGCAAAGGCTACTTCCTGGCACACCTCCCACGCAGGTCCCATTTGTGAAATCTTTCTAACCGTAGATGCACGCACTTTGACACCAACTTTTGCAAAAGTTATCTGCAGATCCCATAATCCCGTATTCTAGAGACTTTTAGAGACTTTTTTTTTTAGTATCATACTTTTAGGGCTGAGTTTTCTAGGCTGTCCAGTCCTGAACAAAATCAGAAGTCATCTGAAATCTACGCCACTTGTACAGGGAGATTCACTCGAAAGAGGCCCTGAATATTCTGCGGTAACTCCCGTTAGTATGGAGCAATCTGAACCAAAAAAAATACGCTCTATACCTTGACGTATGTGTAATCGATTACATTACGTTTGATGCTGGAAGTGGTTTCCGTTTTCTGCCAGACACATTTCGAAACGGCTCTCCATGTTCTTGAATGTATCTGGCAAGCATCTCGGGATGGGGAAGAGCAGCAATTTCATGTTAGAGGTTTTCCTTCAGATCTTCCACAGTTCGAGGCTTGATCCGATGGAATTCTCCTTTCAGCAGACCCCAAAGGAAGAAGTCTGGTGGTGTCAAATCCGGCGACCGTGGTGACCAAAGCCCCTTTGAAATGACCCTGTTGCCAAAGAAGGACTCAGTTTCTGCCGTACTCTTTGCCGATGTGAAACACGTTGCTCCATTTTGCTTGAAGTAACCTTCCGTTAAGTCGTGATCATCCAGTTGATTCTGACATCACTTAAATGAGGCTCGCAGCATGAAGACATGCTGCTCAATACGGTACACCACCCATCCTGATGAGAAGTCAAGTGACTGAGTGAAGGGGTATGGGCGGTATGTACCCAGAAGTTGCAAACGGCTTTCCGGCGCCTACCTCATCGCTCGGACGCAGGGGCATCCCGGCTGGTATACTGAGAGCATATTGCACGTTGTTTCCTTCAGATTGCTTCGTCCTAGCGAGAGTTATTACAGAATATTCGGGGCCTCTTTCGAGTGAATCTCCCTGTAGATTATCCTCCTTACAGAAGAATGATTGACTTTATATTACGTGGCGAACTTTTTAAGTCCCTTGCCAAGTCTATTTTTTGCCTGTTCAGATAATATTGAAAAAGTCGCTGCTTTCCATGGGGTGTACGTACCTTTTCATGTGACCGTATGTAGACAATATTTAGACCATATCATGCTACTGACACTGTGTGACCCTAATCGTCTTAGATCTGGGTGCTGCATTTGATACCATTGATCACAATATTCTTAGAAATCGCCTTAGTCAATGGGTGGGCCTCTCTGGCAGTGTCTTAAATTGGTTTGAGTCCAACCTGGCAGGTAGAAAATTCTTTGTTAGTTGTGGTAATTATACTTCAAAGACATCTGATATTCTATATGGTGTTCCACAAGGCTCTATCCTGGGTCGCTGCTCTTTTCGATTTACATGCTTCCGTTAGGTCAGATTATCTCGGGGCATAACGTGAGCTACCACAGCTATGCTGATGACACACAGCTGTATTTATCAACAGCACCCGATGACCCCAACATTCTTGATTCACTGACCCCCCAATGTATTACTTGTGTTTTTGAATGGATAAGTAATAATATTCTCAAACTTAATAAGGAGAAAACAGAAATTTTAGTGATTGTCAAAAATGGATATAATGAGGTTATTAGAAATAAACTTGTTGCATTAGGATTAAAAGTCAAGACGGAGGTAAAGAATTTAGGGGTAACTATTGACTTGAACCTGAATTTTAAAATCACATATTAATCAGATTACTAGGACAGCATTTTTTCACTTAACTCTTTCAGGGCGGATGTCGACTTTAGTCGAAATTCAGGGGTAGAGGACAGTAAATCAGCCATAAAACTCATCGTTACGTTTTAGTTCGACTCTCTTTGCTAGAAGGAAAGTTAGCTTTGTTGGTTTACCTGCGCATGCATGAGTAGCGGAAAGCAAACAACCTCTAAAATGTCATCGACATCTTGCGAGATACGAAAGCGAATGCGCAAAGCAAAATACTCCGTGAACGACATTTTGCATATTATCTCCAAATCGGACTCTGACTTGTCAGACTCTGATTTTGATGCAAGTGATCTGAAGATGGAGATTGAAAACGAAAGTGAGGTACCGGCATCAGCTGATCGATCCTCAGCTGTTCGTGGTGCTGAACACGCTTGCGTAACTGATGCACCTATGGCAACGTTCACCTGGGAGGAGCGCCACTTACGATGACAAGAGGTACAAACCAGATTGTGTCACACTGCCACAACAAGACAGGCCAGGCAGCCAGCCCACTGCATATTCCTACCGGCCATCGAGCTGCCCCAACACAGCCACCTGAGACTCTGAACAGGCACCGACAGCAGCCATAGCAACAGACGTTTTACGTTGATTTACATGTGAAACCTTTGCTTTGTGTGCTTTTCAGAAAAGTGAGTTGCCTGCAAAAAATATTCAGCCCTCAAAGAGTTAAATGTAGCCAAAGTTAGACCTCTTATAACACTGCAAGATGCTAAGAAATTAATTCACGCTTTTGTTTTCAGTCGACTAGATTACTGTAACGCACTCCTCTCAGGACTACCCAAAAAAGACATAAATCACTTGCAATGAGTGCAGAATGCAGCTGCTAGAATCCTAACTGGGAAAAGAAAATCCGAACACATTTCTCCAGTTTTAATGTCACTACACTGGTTGCCTGTGTCATTCAGGATTGACTTTAAAATACTGCTTATGGTTTATAAAGCCTTAAATAATCTCGCTCCATCTTATATATCGGAATGCCTGACACGTTATATTCCAAATCGTAACCTTAGATCTTCAAATGAGGGTCTCCTTAGAATTCCAAGAACAAAACTTAAAAGAAGTGGTGAGGCAGGCGGCCTTCTGCTGTTATGCACCTAAAATCTGGAATAGCCTGCCAATAGGAATTCGCCAGGCAAATACAGTGGAGCACTTTAAAACACTGCTGAAAACACATGACTTTAACACGGCCTTCTCCTAACTTCACTTTAACTTAATCCTGATACTCTGTATGTTTAATTCTTCATAATAACTATTCACAGTGGCTCTAAAATCCATACTGACCCCAACTCTCTCTTCTGTTTCTTTTTCCGGTTTCTTTGTGGAGTCGGGCTGCGCCACCACCACCTACTCAAAGCATCATGATGCACCAACATTGATGGACTGAAAGCCAGAAGTCTACGTGACCATCATCATCAGGTCCTTCCATGAAAACCCTAAATCCAAAGAGGACTGTTTGACTTATGTTAGGTAGATTGCCCAGAGGGGACTGGGCGGTCTCTTGGTCTGGAACCCCTACAGATTTTATTTTTTCTCCAGCCTTTGGAGTTTTTTTTTTGTTTTTTCTGTCCACCTTGGCCATCGGACCTTACTCTTATTCTACGTTAATTAATGTTGACTTATGTTTATTTTTTATTGTGTCTTCTATTTTTCTATTCATTTTGTAAAGCTACATTTTTTTGTATGAATATGTGCTATATAAATAAATGTTGATTGATTGATTGATTGATTTCAGAATGCCTGTCACCTTACAATCCATATCGTAACCTTAGATCTTCAAATGAGGGTCTGCTTATTATTCCAAGAGCTAAACGTAAAACAAGTGGCGAGGCGGCCTTCTGCTGTTATGCACCTAAAATCTGGAATTGCTGACTGACAGAAATTCGCCAGGCTAATAAGGTGGAGCGCTTTAAAAAAACGCATTACTTTAACATGACTTTCTCAAAGTTTCATTTTAGTTTAATCCTGATATTCTGTATATGCATTTAATTATCAATATCATTCATGGTGGCTCCGAAATCCGTACTAACCCCTACTTTTCTCTGCTGTTCTTGTTCCAGTTTCACCGTGATGTCCCTACATTGATGGATTAAAGGCCAGAAGTCCACATGACCGTCATCATCAGGCTCTTCCATGTGAACCCTGAATACCACGAGGACTGACTGAGGTCACTGATGTTAGGTAGAATGCCTAGAGGGGGCTGGGTGGTCTCGTGGCCTCGGGACCCCTGCAGATTTTTTTTTTCCTCTAGCCGTCTGGAGTTTTTTTTTTTTTGTCCTTACTTTTATTTTATGTTAATCAGTGTTCCCTAATTCTATTTTCTTATTTAGTCTTTTTTCTCTTTCTTCATCCTGTAAAGCACTTTGAGCTCCATCATCTGTATGAAAATCTGCTCTAGAAATATCTAATATAATATAATATATAATATATAATAATATAATATAATAATATATGTAATCAAGTCACTTCACCTGCCTATGCTGCAACTGAAAAAACAAAGGAAATAAACCAATTAGAGAGTCTTCATCTGCCGAGCAGCACCAAAAAGGCCAAACTCAATCCACTTTGTATAACAATAATTGAACCTTCCTTGGGGTGAATACTTTTTATAGGCACCTATTGACAAACCATCTCTTTAGATAAAAAAGAAAATAGTTCATTTTGAAGGAAAAGCAAACAAAAGACGTATAATCCCATGCATGACTTCACATAAACGTACACATGCGTCCCCACCTCTTTATCTCACTGCAGTATATGTTTTAAAAGCACATGTGGCTGAATTTTATTTATTATTATTATTTATTTTATTTTTTTTAATTTCAACACTGTAGGTTTTTTTTTTCAGTCTTCTGTTGTGTTTACCAATGTGACCCCCAGCGGAAAATTCATTTAGGAGGGCATGAAATAAGAAATTTTATCGGTTGACTTGCTGCAGGCAGAAATCCAATCATTCACGTATTAGACAGTTAATATGAAATTATGTAGATAAAGTGACCTTTGAAGAGCCCCCGCTAGTGAATGCTGCACTGCTTTTTTTTTTATATAAAAAGCCCCCCCCAATTGGTTGGGAATCATCAGGTTCTTTACTTTAAGGCATCAGCCTATCGCCAAGTCAGGGTCTGAATGAGAAGACGAAGGCTTTGTTCAGCTCACTGGAGTGGAACCTCTCGCCCAGGAGCTGAAATGAGGAATTTCATATGTTCGAACTCTCAATCCTGTTCACAGAAACCATTTACAGTAAGATGCCTTACCACTTAAGCGGCTTTACCTGGTCCTAGATCTAGCATGAAGTGGAATTAAACACCCCGAAGTGAACAACAAAGGTGCTATAAAGGCTCGAAATAAAGGGGAGCAAATACTTCACCTTTCGGACATTCACTGCCTTAAGCATGCAGAGGGCACCGATGCCCAATAGGAAAGTTCATGAAGTGACAAGCTTCTTATAAAATAAACGTGCCGAAATAAAATGAGCTTCCCAAGTTCCATGTTTTTAGCCCCTAAGACGAAAGACTCACCTTCTCCATGGGCAGCTGGACAGACGCCTTGCAGTCAGAGAATTCAATGGTAGTGCTGGGGCCTTGCACCTCAGTCATTACATACTGGAGTTTCTGCGATTCCTTCAGCATCTTGCGATTGCTGCCACCAAACTTGCCCAACACACGGTATGCCACGTGAGAGATGGTGTCTGCTGGGTTCCTTAGTGTGCGCCACAGAGCCTGAGAAGAAACAAAATCACCCACATTAGGATAATGGAGTGCAGCTGACATCTGCAGAAGCAGTGAGAATCACGGGCATAACTTCACAACTTAAAAGTGAGATCATTCAGCTTCAGAAAACTGACCACATGCTTCCAGTAGACACTGGCACTGTAAACATAACAAAACACACCACACATAATGTACCCACCCACACGCACCCAACACCAACTTCAGATAAATAGGAAGGGCCTATTCCCATAATATTGTGCATCAGAATTGAAGATCTGCCTCTCCCCCTCATTCATTGGTCAAGAGTCCTGTATTCAGTTCAAAAGTGCAGTATTACGGGAATGCGCCTTTCCGATTTATCTTGTATGAGTTTTCCAGAAGCAAGTATCATTAATATTTTAACAAAAAGTAAAAGTGATTTGCCGGTTTTTAAACACACAAAAGGGTAACAGACATGTGGATTATGAGACACCAGTTACGTGACATTTTTTTTTTTTTTCCCAGAGACATTTTTTCCCACTGGACAGAACAGGTCACCATTACATTACACTAATTTCTATCATTCTGCACGAAACCATGAGATTAATTTTTTTTTTCTCACCCACCAGTACAAACTACATGGGGTACGTTCCATATAAAAAATACATATTTCTTGGGTGGAATATTCCTTTCATCACATGTTTTGACAAAAAAACAAAGACAGAGCAGGCTTCAGCAAGGGCCAGCTGAGACCACTGAACACTAGCAAACAGTTTTAAAGAGAAGAAAAATCTCGTGTCACATAACCCACTGTCGGTTGTGCAGTAAAGTGCTCACAACGTCTAAAACCACACCTGAAAAATCAGTGTAATGCACAAACGTGAAGAACGTCCAAATGGGACCAAGCTTGTGAAATGAAGATGCAACCCCATCATTCACTAGTCAAGAGTCTGAGCTTCGTGGCCATCACCTCAAGACATGGGGTAAATAACAGATTAAAATAATAAAAATTTGGATTTGTATTAGGTTATTGCCTGGAAGGATAAAAGATTTCTGGTTTCCTTTCAACTTTCTGATGCCCACTTCTGTGCATTGTAATTTAAATGGATTACATCACCAATGCCTGTTAAGAAATCAGGACTGTCGCCGTCTCTGTCACCTTCTATTTGCTCAAATTTATGACACGCTCCTGCACAGTTGTTCAGCTAGGAGTTTCACATTATCACTGCGGTTCATAATAATGTCATTAGTATTCTAGACATTGCTTTGTTCCTTGATGTACTGTTATGATAGCTGTGCTACTCCTGCCACAAGAAAAGCAAAATGACATAATACCGCACATATATACATACATATACACACACACACACACACACTATATATATATATATATATATATATATATTGTGACGGACAGCCGGGACGGCCCTGCTGCATATGTTCCGGGGGAGCCACCATGGACAGCTCAATACCTCTGCCGGGACGCTTGGTGGCAGCCTCTCTGGCCGTTGTTCGTTTCCCAGTCTCCCACGTGGCTCCATGGGACATGGAGTCCTCCACAGCATTGGGAGATGGGGTGGCCGCTAGGGGGTGCTGTCGAGAGCCAACAACCCGGATGGACGAGTTATCAGCCCCACCCGGAGGTGCAATCAGGACCAGCTGGTCAAGCACCTGGAACACTTTCGGGTGGGCTATAAAACGGGCCAGCCTCCCTTTATTCGAGGCCAGAATCGGGAGGAAGAGGACGAGGTTGCCTGGGAGGAGTGGTGGTGCCAGGAAGGGTTGTTTGAGCTCTGTATAAAGTGCTTTGGGACTGTGTTGGGCCTGCGGGACACGGGGAAGACGTGCGCCCACGGGGGAAGAAAAATAAAAAGCCTATTTGTTTTACACGTGCCTCTGCGTTAGTCTGTGCCGGGTCGGGCGCTATATAGTGCCTTTTACAATATATATGCACACATACATACTTACATATACACATACATACACATATACACACACATACACATATATACATACACACATACACATATACTGTACATATATACACATACATATACACATACATACATACTGTCAGGGATGCCAGGGGCTACAACCCGGCCGAGACACCTTGTAGGACCGGAAGTGGGCGTGCGCCCATCTGGAATCACGTGGGGGTCGCCTTCCTGGTTGCTTTGGGAGCCACGGGTGCAGGGCATGGAAGCACCCACCCTGTAGGGGCCCATGGTCACCGCCAGGAGGCGCCCCAATGCCTTGGGAACCCTGGACCCCAGTACTTCCGCCACACCAGGAAGTGCTGGGGGGAAGAGAAGCAGGAACACCCGGAGGGAGAGCTTCCGGGAGAACAGCCGGCACTTCCGCCACACTGGGGCGTGTCAGCGGAAGATTGTCGGGGAGCACCTGGAGCTCATCCAGGTGCGGATAAAAGGGACCGCCTCCCTCCAGTCGACAGCAAGAGTCGGGTGGAAGTGGACGGAGCTCGGAGGAGAGGAGTGGAGGCGGTCTGAGGACTGTGCAAGGCATTGTAGTGCGGCCAGGACTGTAAGGGGTGATTGGTGCTGCGGCACTGGGTTTGTGCACTTTTGTAAATATAGACTTTGTAAATAAACACGTGTGTGGCGAAACAACATGTCTGCCTGTCTGTGTCCGGGCTGTACCCCACAATACATACATACATACATACATACACACATATACATACGCACGTCTGAGGATCACCTTCCAGGTTTATCTAATGAAGGCAACACCCCACCAGAACAAGTGAGGGCGCTGTTGCTACCAGTAACACCCTAACAGTGAGGGCAATTGATTCTGCCACTTCCAGTCAGAGACCGATAAGAACCAGAAGTTCCAAGATGGATGTGTCTCAGTTGGACCCCAGATAACTAAAGAACGAAGCTCCATGAACTAGACCTGCTTTTTCGAGCAACTTATGACGCTTTTTGTGTTCTCTAGTGTTTATGGTTTTGCTTTTGCCCCCATGTATGACTATTTTGTTCGATCCGACAGAACGGGTTGAAAAGGGGTCACCTGGTTGGTACCTCAACATTTCTTTGGACTCACTCTGCTATCATTTGCTCGACATAACATACAACAGCATCTAGTAATGCCAGCTCTGCATGACAGCAAATCTCAATCCAGACTCTTCATTTGTGGCTTCTAGCTGGTGGAATAAGCAGCCCACCTCCACCTGAACTGGTGACTCCCTCCTCACTGCCCAACATTATTCTGTTCTCTTCAATTGTAATTTTGTACCCTTGCTTTGTAACACTCATTCCCAAACAGTCTCCCAGACGAATATTTACTCGATTAAGTTGGCATCTTTTGTAAGTTGCTTTGGACAATGAATTATTCATCAGATGTGTGTCAAGAAATGCTAGCAAGGCTCATTAATACCTACAGTAATATACAATACAATTTATTTTTGTGTAGCCCAAAATCATACAAGAAGTGCTGCAATGGGCTTTAACAGGCCATGCCTCTTGACAGTACTAATAAGACAAGGAAAAAATCCCCAAAAAAAAAACCCTAGTATGGAAGAAACCTTGGGAAAGGCAGTTCAAAGAGAGACCCCTTTCCAGGTAGGTTAGTCGTGCAGTGGGTGTCAAAAAGAAGAGGATCAATACAATACAATACAATACAATACACAGAACAGAACACAAGTAATCCTCAATACAGTATAAAAATAAAAATATTACAAGTACAGAGCAGAATTTAACAGTAGATGATATCACATAATAGGATTTGGATTTGTTTAGAGGCCTGGAGACTTCAGCCATATGCCTTTATACTTCCTCACTGGGACTGTGGCTGCCCTTTCTATCTTAGGTCAAGAGTTTCTCCTTTTTTTATAGTAATTCTGCTGTGTATTTAAGGAGGGCTGCTGACTGTTAAGTTATATTTATTGATTGATTGAGCTTCTACAAAATGCTAAATTTCCCCCTGGGACAAATACAATTGCTACGTTTGATTCTGTATTTATGTATGTTTATTGTTTTACTGTCATTATCCTTCCTACTTTATGTATTTCCATTATTGACTCTCCCTTTAAATGTTCTGATGCCCTGTGTGCAATGTGGGAGGAGCGCCAGGAGGCGGGGCCACTCTGACATCACTGCTACTGACCCAACCCTCTCAGTATAAAGAGCTGAGGGCAGCAGATTATCGAGTTGTATTTGCAATATTGTTAGGGTCGTTTTTTCTTGTGGTTTTGCCTTTTTTTTTTATGACTTTCTACTCTTGTTCTTGGATGATTTTGCTTTTAAATTGTGTTTTTTTGGAACGTGTTCACTTAGGATTGCCTTTAAGGCAAATCATTTTTGCTCTACTTTTCTATTTTCTTAAATAAATCCTAATTTATAAAGTTTCTTTGTTTGGCATTGTGTGCACAAGCTGGAGGTTTACGGTCATCCTCTTCCATGCAGGGTTTTTTGCTTTATTTTTTTAGAACTTTCTAATTATTTTTTTATCCTTGTTTGGGGCCTGTTAGGATGGAAGTGAGCAGTTAGCAGTGAGGGGTAGCTGGACTGGAGTTAAGGCTCTTCTGGGCTAACTCCTCATCTGTTATGCAGTTATATTTTGACAGCCTTATTTTTTGTTATGTATAAGACTCCACATTATAACAAAACTAATTTCTAAAAGAGTCTGTTAAGCAAGTACAGGTCAGGTTGGGGGGCATGCACTGGTACAGCATGTTGCCGCACCCACCATACGACAAAACAGCTCAGGATCCTGGATGCTGTATTGAGCGGGATTTTCTCTGTAAAAAGCAAAGGTGAAATAAAGAGAATCAGGAGAGCAGATGGGCGTTGGTCGCTCAGTGCAAAAACCAGCTTCAAGAAGGAAATGTACTGGGTAGATGGCCAAAGGGTTATGCTGACTTGTTTTTTCACTTCAAAGGGCTTTTACAGCTCTTATTTTTGTGTGTCTTTTAGTACCAGGTGCCGTCTCCAGGACCAAGTGCAAAACAACACCGCGTCCCATGGAAAGGTGTGTGTGCGCTGAAACTAATCACTTCTGTATACACTGCTTGCACGTAAGCCGCTTTGGGCAAGGACGCTCAATTAGTATATAAGGGAAGGTTTCGCCCTCAGTTTCTTTGGAGGCTCAACCGTGGGGAATGCATGCACCGCCCGGTACGATTGACAAGGCAAATGAGTTGATCCTCTGACGAGACTGACAAGCGGGCCCCCTCAGTCTACTGGTCTAGGATGATGGCTCTGGGTCTTTTGATATTACTGTGAGCATAGCTTTGTTTTCGAATGTTTATTGTCACTACCTCAAGCATAAGTGTATATATATATATATTTGTCTCTATAATCTATTGTTACTGCATTATATGTACTTGAATGCTGCTATAATTGATATTGTCACTGCATTAAGCATAAGTTTGTGTAATAAGTACATTTTATTGAAGTATCGGACCTCTTCTCTCTGAATTTTGCTCACTTATTCTAAAGACCCCCCTTGAACCATTTTCCCAAATTAAAACAGATGTCAAGCCCATAGGCAGACACGCTGTCCAGTCCTACCCTCCTGAAATGACCCTCTATCTGCCGCAGCCCGGTGTTATGTGGGTGTCCCCTTATCCTGGTCCAGCCACTCAGGTCCTGTGAACCGGATCACCCTCTGGGAATTGTGCCACATGGCCACAGTGCCATAACTGACGCTCCCTCACAATGCAGGTCACATGCCTCTTTTGGGACTAATTGAGCAACACAAAGTCAAACCAGCAGCACCCAAGGATTCTCTGAGGAGACAACGTAGCGAAGGAGTCCAGTCTTCGTTTGTCTCAGGTCACTGGAGAGCGTCCATGTCCCGCTACCAAATAACAAGACAGGAAGCCCCAGGAGCCTCGTCCTTTTGCACAGAGAGCCACACACTCCTTTTCCAGTGACCTCATGACCAAATGCCCTTCCAATCCGTCTATTGACTTCAGAGGAAGAGTCACCAGAGACATGAATGTCACTGCCAAGGTAAGTAAACCCCTCGACAAGGTTAAGCAAGTCCATGTGAATGTAATATACGCTTTGTTCATTTTGCATTGTCATTTATAGTCTCCTTTACTAATGTACCGATATACAGTAGAATAGTAACATTAATGGTAATGTGCAGTATGGCTCCAACAGGGCCCCTAATCTCCTGGAGCAGGTCGGGCAATAAAATATTTATGGAAATACAAGCAGGGAAACATTGCAAAAAAAAAAAATAGATTAAAAAAAATGAGCCTACACATTGCATCAAACTAGCAAGTCAGGTTGTGCGTGCGTCGCCATGCAGGATTTATTTATGTGCATTTTTAATAGAAGAGGCGGGATGTTATTTACTTCCACTGAAGCAACAACCAAAACCAATGAGGTTAATTGATGCCATTCTTCACTAGCTCTGGTACAGAATCTGAATTAAAGCCCCCCTAATCCAGCTAGGTCTTTGAAATGGAATTACGGCACATCACGACAATGGTGTTATGCTGATGGGGCTGAAAAGATAAGATGCTAACATGAAAACTTGCAGGTTTCTTTATTTTTTTTTTTTTTTTTTCTTTCTTCAAACTATAAAATTGAGCAAACTCAGGCGGTATGTAATGCAGCACATTACCGGGAATATTTCTGGTGAGGCAGCTACCCACAACAGAACGCAGAGTAAATCAAATAAAATGCAGCAATTAAAGTGCAATTTAGAGAAAAAAAATGAAATTATGCCCACAATCATTTTTTTCTGGCAGCGTCACGGAAAGACCTGCAGTTCATTCCAAAAGAAACAGTGCCCTCCAGTGGTAGACAAAGAAGAAAAAAAAAAAAAAAAAAAGAGGATACGGAGTCTTGCTGAAAACTGAATGTGTTAAAAATAAAACCTAAGATTGATCTTTTAAGATGAGGGTGTAGGCCTCAGGTTAGGTGACCAAAGGCATAACAGAAGCCAACATTTAAATACCTGCATGAGTTCGGCACGGACAGGCTGGATGTGGTCGTAGAGAAAGTCGGGCTGCAGGTTGTCCACGCACAGCTCGAGGGTGCGCAGACCCTGGCTGACTAACGTCTGGGAGCCATTGAGAGCCGACACAAGAGGATCCATGAGCATAGGCAGGTAGGGCAGCAGCGAGCTGAGACGCACGGGAACGGTCAAGCAGAGCTCCACAAAGAGGTCCTTCATGTGTTGCTTGTGCAGTCCACTCTGAAGCATGTTGAGCCCTGCGGGGAGACAGTTGTGGGGTGATACATGTCAAGACTGCCAAGTCAATCATTCCCTCCTCGCTCAAGACATGCACGTGTACATTTTTAGGTCGTGGAAAGCTCACCTTGCAGTAAGTTGGGAAGAAGTGGAAGGAACTCCTGATACAACAGGTCATGGCTGCCCCCTCCGATGGACCTGAACAAGGCCCGCAACAGCAAAAAGTAGTTGTAGGGCTCCTTAGCAGACTGGGCCAGCTCCATAGAGCTGTTCACAATTTTGTGCAGATGAGGCTGTGAGGGAAAAAGAAAGAAAGAAACAAACAAACAAGTCATTGATTTATGAGGCAACAAAAAAGGTCAGTTAGGCTTTTAAGCCACGTGGGACTTGGTAACAGAATGAAAACTCTTGCTGCTTTTCCAATTATGTGGCCGAGGCTGGTGCTGCGGAGATAACAATATTGTGAGACCTACCACAGGGATGGAGAAAACCAAAGAATAGCTCAGTTAATTGGACCAGCTTCAGAACTCCATGATTATAAAAAGGCTACAGAAACCCTACGGCCCCAGAATCACCTAAGTCGTAGGGGCAAGCGTGTGAGTGTGTGTGAGAGCCGACAACCACCGAGTGCAACACATACAATGTGACCTCATAGAAGGAGGAAAACAAAAGAGGGACTTGCATATATTTATCGTAACGTGAAGTCAGAGAGGTGAGATTGCGTTGGTTTGGACATGTGCAGAGGAGAGACGCCGAGTATAATGGGAGAAGGGTGCTAAGGATAGAGCTGGCAGGCAAGAGGAGAAGAGGAAGGCCTAAGAGAAGGTTTATGGATAGGTGGTGAGAGAGGACATGCTGGTGATGGGTGTGACAGAACAAGATATGGAAGAAGATGATCCGCTGTGGCAACCCCTAAAAGGAGCAGCCGAAAGAAGAAGAAGAAGAAGACGAAGAAAACAAAAGAGATGAATTTAAGACTACAGGTGAACTCCTGGAACATTCATACAGTCATGGGTAGCCGCCACCCTGCATGTTAGCTGGCTGTCAGAATGCAGTGAGCTCGCAATACTTTGGAAATTTGAAACAGTGCTAAAAAGCCCCAAGACAGCCGTGTATCAAACTTCTAAACGAACTCTCAAATCAGCCATGTCACATGATCCACATGTCTGGTAAAAGGCTGTAGGCTCAAAACGCTCTTAAACACACACATTTCGGCTACAAAAACCAACTCCTGAACAAAAGACGAGATCGCCGAAACGAGAATGAGTTTTAAACTGAAGACCCACCTGCTCCTTTCATTCATTGGTCAGGAGTCCTACCGTGTAACAGCTCGATCATTGACCACCATGCACCTTCATGCGATATCAACATTGCAGAGCATGGTCTGAGAGTACGAGAGATTAAAAAGGTAAAGAAAACCGCGTATTTGTGCATATTTGAGATACTTCAGATGGTGCTGGGCGATATGACGATATATATCTTGGGGACGATAGAAAAGTGTCTATCGTCCTATTTCTCTTCTATCGTTTCTAACCTAATTTTATCAATTACTAAAGAAAATATTGCATTAAATAGGCTATGACAAATGAATGATAATGTCTTGTCGCTATGCAATGCATACTCTACCCTTTATATAAGTGATAATCAAGAATAAAAATGAACTTTTTCGCAAAGAAACTCCATCTTGTGGTTTTGTGACAGTTCAGTTAAATGTCACTTCAAAATAAAGTTGCAAAAAAAAGTATGCAATGATATTTTTGTCAAACTTTTCAGAGAATAACTGGAAACGTACTTTATTGTGGGTGGTATATCGTGATATATATCGTTATTGTGATATAAAATAATCCATATCGTGATATATGATTTTTCCATATCGCCCAGCACTAACTTCAGACAAACAGCGGGCCCATTCACCACTGTGATTCATCACGGCCGTGACGCGCTCAGATTCTCACTGTCCTAAAACAGTGATCTGTCTCTTGGAATTCAGGGACGCCAGGAACGCACACACTCACAAACAGAAACACAATACGATAGTTCAGTAAGCCAGTGATAAACAACCTATGTGCTGTTGTTCTCTTTGCATTTTATTCTGGGGTGCCGTTCTGCGCCCCCACCGCCTCATCAGGGCACCATGCAGTCCTTACATTGATGGATTGAAGGCCAGATGTCCACATGACCATCATCATTAAGTTCTTTCACATGAAGCCTGAAAACCATGAGGACTGATTGAGATCATTTATGTTAGGTAGAATGTCCAGTGGGGGCTGACCGGGTGGTCTCTTGGCCTTGGAACCCCTGCAGATTTTGTTTTTTCTTCTCCGGCCCATTTGGGGTTTTTTGACCTCGCTTTATTCTTTGCTATTTAGCATGGCCTAACCTTATTTTTGTTTCATATAAACTTTTCTTTCCTCACCTTGTAAGGCACTTTGAGCTACACCATTTGTATGGAAATGTGATATACAAATAAAGGTTGTTGGATTAAATAAATAATAAATGCAGAAATAAACAAATGCGGCACACCTAAAATTAACAAAGATGGCAATAATTAACTAAGCACAGATATAAAAAGAAAAATGATGAAACACCAAGCGTTAAAGGATCAACGATAAACATTCACAGAACGTCTCCAAACAGTCGGGAACAACAGACGCAGATGATGGCGAGAGCCGAAATGAGACCCCCAAGTGAACAGCCTCCTAACTGTTATGAAATATTTTGTCCTGCCGTGATCCATTAATTACGTGAAGATTTGTAGAAGTTGAATGATGAAGACGGTACCCACCTCAGAAAAAAAACGTACAAACAATCAGGCAAAGGACAAGAGTATAAATGCAGGGAAAACTGTAATATAATGGATTGGGCGTGACAGTAACTGTGATCCAGTTGTGGGGTGATGACATCAGACAGACTGCGATCTTGCGGGCTTCTAATGGAGAGCAGGGAGAGGTTAGGAGCAGGAGCTGATACAGTGCATTGCCGTACCCAACACATGACAAACTAACTCGGGATCCCAGATTAGGACCCGAATGCCAGCCATGCGACGGGTTACACCTCAGCGCCACAATAGTTCCGATGGAATGGAATAGTGGGGGTTTTTTTTATTGGTGGCTGGAGTGCCAATTCTGCCACCAACCCCCAGATTTTTTCCCTGCAGGTTGGAGGGCCTACATGCAGGGCTGGATGCGGATTAACATCATACCTCAGGACGGAGCAATTGCAGGTTAAGGGCCTTGCTCCAGGGCCCAATGAAGTGGAGTCACTTTTGGCATTTACAGGATTCGAACCGGCAACCTTGCGGTTTGTCAGTGCAAATCCCTAGCTTCTAATGGATCCCTTTTAAATTCTGCGTCACAACCGGTTTCTTCCCTGCGACCCCCATGAAAACAACCAAAGCTGCCCAATGGCGCACTCACACACAGTACTCAAGGGACTGCTGGGATGTGCAGTCCACTTGAGTAGCGTTGCCACAAGTTTCGCAAAGAGCCGGTGAACAAACAAGGACTACTGAATTAGTGGCTTGTTGACCAGAGAATTTCAAAAGTTGATAGTTTATAATGCACTGCCATTGTGTAGGAGTGAATTTTCCGGAAACGGTGTACTTAATATTTTAGCCTGGGCCGTTGTACACCACAGGATACCCGACAAGTGGATAATGTAACACAAGTAATTAGACTTTTTTTTATGGACATTTTTGATATCATTTGTTACCGACACCCACTATATCAGGAATTTTCTTTTCTCTGTTCTCCATAAAACATTGGAACTAACAAAACACCTTCAGGACAAGTAACCAATAAAACAATTACCCTCTTCGGTTGGGGTATTCTTTAAGACTGACATGCTCTGACAGCTCTTTGGTGTTGCCCATGGTGGTGGAGAGGTTGGAATGGAAGAAATTGATTCTGTGGACAGGTGGGCTTTATACACATCACGAGTGGGCGGGGTGGTGGCTCTGAGGCTAAGGATCTGCGCTGGTACCCCGAAGGTCGCCGGTTCGAATCCCCATCACTGCCAAAAGAGATTCTACTCTGCTGGGCCCCTGAGCAAGGCCCTTAACCTTCAATTGCTCCAGGGGCGCTGTACAATGGCTGACCCTGCGCTCTAACTAACTAACAAATTCCTAATACAAGAAGTTGTATAAGGTGAAATAAAGAACAAAACAAAAAATAAAAAAGGTTGAGATCAGGAGTATCTGTGATTGATTGATTGCCAATCTGTGGGAGTCAGAATTCTGCCTGGGTTGTAGGGGTTCAAATCCTTATTTCTCTCAATGACATGCAAATCAATTTAGAAATTTGATATAATGGATTTGTGGGTGATATTCTCTCTCTCCATTAAAATGAAACTACTATATAAAAATAGAGACTGCTCATTTCTTTGTAAAAGTGAGCAAACTTACAAATTCAGCAGGGGATCAAATACTTCTTTCCCCCACTTTAGGTGGTGCAGCTGGGCCCATTATTCGCTCCAGGGACCATCAACCACACCAGTCATTCCAGCAACACAAACTTTACCTGGCACTCTTCATTGGCATGGGGCAATGACAGTGTGCTCTTGTGACTGAAAGTTCTCTCTGTGACCCTCTACTTTCTCTCAAGTCGCAAGGGGACATTTTTGTGTTTGTATGAGCGCCGACAACCAATCAACGCATACCTGGAAGTGTGAGGCATATAACAAAGTCGCTAAAAAACAAGGAATGTGGGCGTTGTGGACTGCGCTAAATAAGGTGAGGCTTGTGTTGTGGTTGTCGTAGCAGAACAAAACTGCAAACAGAAAATAAAAAGAGCTGAGAAATCGGCCGAACTCGCCCCCTACCTGGAGGTGTGATAAGCTCCCCAAACCTGAACACAGACAGACACAGAGACAAACCACACACTTTATCGTTCTTCTCGTAGGAAACGCCTGCCCAAGTTTCCCACAGATACAATACAGTCCAAGCACAATGGCACCGAAACCTATTTCTTCTTCTTCTTCTCTCTCTCTCTCTCTCTCTTTCTCTTCTCTGCTGTCTCCACTCCTCTCCCAGCAAGCTTTGTCCTCCACCTCCCGACTCCGTCTCCTTGAATGGAGTGAGGCGGCCTCCTCTATAGGTGGTGCACTCTGATCCTCTTCCCGCAGCACTTCCAAGTGTGGCAGAAGTGCTGCATAGGCACCCGGAAGTGCTTCAGGTGCACCCCGATCCTCTTTTGGCAGCACTTCCTGTTGTGCTGAACTCCAGGGCTCGGAGACTGTCCAGGTGCCCCCTGGCGGTAGCCACAAGCCCCAGCAGGGTTGAGCTTCCAAGCCTGTGGCCCCGATGCAATCCAGGGGTGTTCTGGGGGAAGGTATCGTCCTCTCCCCCCTGGTCCTTCCATCTGAGGGGTGTCCCAGTCGTCTGCCACACAGGCAATGCGTTAATTGGCTATCAGCCTGCAGCAAGCTCAAGTTACTTTGGAGATGACGAAGCTGGGCTGGGAAGACATCATAAAGTCACACACATTTGTCGCCCTGTGCAATTCCTAGTTGTGTAATCTGGCCTCCTCAAGGTGAAGAGATCTAGCAAATGTAGTCATCAAGTCTGAGATCCCTTCCGAGAAGAACCCGTGTGATACGCCACCAGCTTGAAGTGCAAAAAAATCCAAAATTAGCCCTCCCGACCACGCACCAAGGACGCCGTGCGCCACCGATCACTCAGGACTGACTGCTTCCATTTCAGATATGAAACATTTTTGGCAGAAGCACACATTTCATTCAGCGGGATGCGCAGCCCATCAGACGGCCACCGAGCTGGAGCATTAGCTAATATCACAACATTTCGGTAGATAATGAAAAGTGCCGGGCAAACCCAAGGCCGGTGCGTAAGTGCGGCGTGAACGCGGTAAAACACTAGGTGACGAGCGCACTAAATCAACACATTCAAATTGGAGTTACAGCTCATTAAATACATGCAGCCTTGAAACGAGACTCAAAGCTGCGGAGGAAAAAAATGGAAACACTTTATATAAAAAAAAAAAGAAAAAAAATATATATACTCCATAAAGTGACCTTCACTTAATCAATCTGGAGCCGGACTATCAATCTAAAGGACAGCGCAGCTTCTCCAGCTCTTGACAGAATTCATTAAAATTTTTGCAGGTTAACTGATGGGATTCAAACTTTTCTGCTGTGTGAGCCAAAGTATAAGACAATCCAGGACTATTAAAATAGCTGAGGGATGAAAAATTATATATAGAGCACCTTTCACCCCGGCAACAAGACCTGGCTCTTTTTTTAAACACTCTTTTGGAGCACAAAATGAGAATGAAGAGATTTAGCTCAGGGGCACCCAAGGCAACCATTTCATTACTGGAACTCCGTCTGGTTTCAAAAAGGACGTCAATGTTTCAAAATGAAGGCTTGATAAGGAGAGTGGAAAAACGGTCTCCGCAAAAACAGAGTCAGTCAAGTCAGTGGGGTTGGGATTTAAAACGGGGGTTCTTACAGACAGCCACAGGACCCTTCGGGTGAAGGTCAGCTTGGGAAGGGGAATTTGGCAAAGTGCACCATGGGAAAGTAAGACGAGTACGGAAGGGAAGTGGGAGCCTTCGGGTTTTTTTTTTAGAGAGCTACGTGACCTCCAGTGGAGGACAATACAGGGGGAAAAAAAGAACTTGGCGTAAAACACAGTGAATGAGTGTGAGCAGGAACTGGTATCCAGAGTGGCATGGGACCACCACTGAAGGAGGGCTTGGATAGCAATCAGGAGGAGGTGCTAGACATGGTGCCGATAAAAAGTATTCACATTTTGTTGTTATGTGAGTGGATGAAAAATACTTGGCCGTAAAACCTGGAAAATGGCTGTTAGACTAGAAATGGTGGCGGCGGTGGGATTGTGCCGTATACCAGTACTGGGAAAAGGGCCAAAAAATATTTTTAAATGGCACAGTACCTGCATTTCTGAAGCTTCTGGAAGCTACAATGTTGTTTCATCATTCTTTATTTTATTTTAATTTCATTTTACTGTTGTTTTTATAATTTGTAAGGTGACCTTGAGTGCCAAGAAAGGTGTCATCAAATAAAATGTATTTGTGTGCCCCTAAGAATTACTTTTACTTTACTTTTAACTTTATTTTTCGGTCAGGCGCCCTCCAGGCAGAGTGGCGGCTCTGAGGCTAGGGATCTGCACTGGCAATCGGAAGGTTGGCGGTTTGAATCCCGTAAATGCCAAAAGGAACTCTGCTCTGTTGAGCCCTTCAGCAAGGCCCTTAACCTGCAATTGCTGTGCGCTTTGAGTAGTGAGAAAAGCGCTATATAAATGCAAAGAATTATTATTAATTAATTATTATTAGAATTACCATTATGTGAAAACCCCCACCCATGATATACCATTTAACTTGACTTATTGTCTAGTTGTGCAAGACATCAAGCTTCTTGGGGTCACTCTCTTCCCCATCCAGTTTTTGACCCTCTTGACCTTAAAAACTCTCTTTTTGAGGTCATTGTTAAGACCATATTTTGTGCAGAGAGTAAAGAATTAACCAATAGGCGTCTCCTTCAAGAAGTTGTGTGTGCCACATCAAGAGATCCTAGAGGTCTGCACCCTAATAGTATACGAGAGATCAAAACTGAAGAAAACAAAAAAATGGGGACTGGTAATACGGGCATGAGGTGTGTCATTTTATGTTATGTCAAGTTTGCTGATCACAAATATGATCATACATGATAGGCCCCTCATGGACCCCGTGATCATCAGAGGTGACTGTGCAGAGGGTGCAGACCTAAAAATACCTGGGAGTGCAGCTGGATGATAAATTGGACAGGACTGCCAATACTGATGCTCTGTGTAAGACGGGACGGAGACGACTATACTTCATTAGAAGACTGGCGTCCTTCAACATCTATAATAAGATGTTGTAGATGTTCTATCAGACGGTTGTGGCAAGCGCCCTCTTCTATACGGTGGTGTGCTGGGGAGGCAACATAAAGAAGAGGGACGCCTCACGCCTGGACAAACTGGTGAGGAAGGCAGGCTCTATTGTAGGCACGGAGCTGGGCAGTTTGACATCCATGGCAGAGCGACAGGCGCTGAGCAGACTCCTGTCAATCATGGAGAATCCACTGCATCCACTGAACAGGATCATCTCCAGACTGAGGAGCAGCTTCAGTGACAGACTGCTGTCACCGTCCTGCTCCACTGACAGACTGAGGAGACCCCACACTATGCGACTCTTCAATGCCACCGGGGTAAACGTTAACATTATACAAAGTTATTGTCTGTTATACCTGCATTGTTATCACTCTTTAATTTAATATTGTTCTTTACCAGAATGCTGCTGCTGGAGTATGTGAATTTCCCCTTGGGATTAATAAAGTATCTATCTATCTTTAACCATTTGATTCTTTACTGGTGGTCCTACCCCTCTAACAGTCACTCCCAGAAGGTTAAAAATGACAAATTTCAAACGTAAGTATGGGAGGTATTATTCTAGACTATTTCAAGGTCAGTGATCACACATAAGATGTTATTTTTGATCCTTTACTAGGGGGACCTAGCCCTCCATGGACCTATCACAGTTTGAAAAATGGCAGATTTCTATTACAATCGAGAATATTTAGACTTTAAAACAGTTACAATGAAGCACATGTTATAATATCTTCTTATATAATATGCTACCGGGGCTGTCCGTTTGTCTGTCCAGGATTTTAAATCACCTGCAGCTCGCAAACAGTTTGACCGATTGACCTGGAATTTGGTACAGATATACTACATGACATCATCTACTGTCCGCTTTTGGGGTGATGATTGACCTCCAAGGTAATTCCTCTTATTTTTTTTATTTTATTGTAGACTCAATTCTCGGCAGTGGCCAGCAGGGCGGGCGTGCAGCGCATGCGTACCGGCGCCTTTCTCATCCCTACCACCTTCGCCATCACTTCCTCTAACCTCTTCATATCTAAAATCATTCTTGAGGCAGATTGAAGACTAAAGTGCCAGCCTAAGTGAAAAATGAATGAAAACGCACTAAGTACTCGCAACACAAACACTGACTTGATCAGTTTTAACGCGAAAAAAAAAGCCGATGGAAGAAGAGAAGAAGCAGGCCGCTAGAGCGGAGAAAATGACGAGCTGCTCAGGAAGCAGCAAGTGCACCAACCTCTGAGCAAACAAATGATAAACGTAAAGAGAAAGAGGATGAACACTAGGAATGCTCAAGTCAAGTGGATTCACTCCCTGTTATCATTATAGCAGTGCGCCGTTACTGGTATCAAATATTTTCTTGTTCCGTCTTACGGTTTACACCAATTCAGGCTTTTTCCACTTGTAATTTCAATGTGACTCTGGACATGTGCTGCATGTGCTCTACCAGTAACAGATGCTGTCAGTGGCAGTCATATTCATCTCTTATGCATTCTTTCTCTTTTTGGTTCTAGATAAAGACTTGGACACGGCGTTCTGTTGCAGATTTACCTTCTCTCCAATTGCTACCCTACAAAGGTTAACCAAACTCCACCAATCTGTTAAAAGGAATTGATTCAAGCCGCCTGTCAGATTACACCCAGAGTAGGAGGAGGAGGAGGACAGGACACGGGTTCTTTCACGCGGCCCCAAAGTCCCATAAACGTCTTGCTTACCTTTAGCATCTGCTCGTTCTCAGCAGCAAACAGGGAGACCGAGCCAAAAACAAGCTTGAAGAGCTTCAAGTAGAGATTGGACAGTTCAATATTGGAGCCCATCTCTGGCAATCTCTCCAGCAGATATTCCACCAAAATGGTGGCAAAAAGTGCAGAAGTGGATGGGTTGGCCAAGAATGAATTTGCAACAATCTGCCAAAAAAAAAAAAAAAAAGGGAGTAAGAGCCATCGGACACCCTAACAAACGTACCCTCCGATCATTACAAGTATCAACACTGGAGACACCCCAAAGATAAGCGGTTCCGGTGAACATCTGCAAGATTTGGGCGTACACCCTTTCATCGCCCTTTACATCTCCACAGCTCACCTGCAGGGCGTAGTTCTTGGAAATTCTCTCCACCATGTACGGAACCGTGGTCTGGAAAATCTCCTTGAAGGTCAGGGGATTCATCATCGTGAAAACGCCTGCAAAGTGCTCGAGAACCTCCTTCTCCTCCTTCATACGAACCGTTTGGCAGTTTGCCACCCGGATGTACGTCTGTCCATTGCCCGCGATCTGGACCTGTGAAGTCAAGGTTGGTGTTGGACATGAGGGGGTATGGAGTGCATGCAATGCCACCCTGCCAACTCCTCACCTTCAAGCCAAGTCTGAAGACGCTTTGCTGCAATGTCTAAAGTCTAAAGTAGGTAAGTGAGGCCTACCTGGTAAATATCCAAGGCCTGCATGGCATACTTGACAAGTTTGATGTAGATCTGGGTCTCCTTGGGTTGTAGCTGCTTATTGGGGATAAACTGTGCTTCTGGAAATACCAAAAAGAGAAACTCGTTAGGTCTGCCAGCTTGTCAGGCAAGTCTCACTGTTTTTTCTCTAACTAAACACACAAAAACTTACAAAAACAAAAAAAAAGAAACATTAAATGAAATCGAACAGAGACAGTGAATTTGA
>NC_053166.1:154608818-154731318 GCF_016835505.1 Polypterus senegalus
AGAAAGCTGTCCCAGAGATTGAAGCTGTCTGTTTCCACAGTTAGGAACATATTGAGGAAATGGAAGACCACAGGCTCAGTTCAAGTTAAGGCTCGACGTGGCAGACCAAGAAAGATTTCGGATAGACAGAAGCGATGAATGGTGAGAACAGTCAGAGTCAACCCACAGACCAGCACCAAAGACCTACAACATCATCTTGCAGCAGATGGAGTCACTGTGCATCGCTCAACCATTTGCGACTTTACACAAGGAGATGCTGTATGCGAGAGTGATGCAGAGGAAGCACAAACAGAGCCGCTTGAGGTCTGCTCAAGCACATTTGGACAAGCCAGCTTCATTTTGGAATAAGGTGCTGTGGACTGATGAAACTAAAATGAGTTATTTGGGCATAACAAGGGCGTTATGCATGGAGGAAAAGAACACAGCATTCCAAGAAAACACCTGCTACCTACAGTAAAATATGGTGGTGGTTCCATCATGCTGTGGGGCTGTGTGGCCAGTGCAGGGACTGGGAATCTTGTCAAAGTTGAGGGACGCATGGATTCCACTCAGTATCAGCAGATTCTGGAGACCAATGTCCAGGAATCAGTGACAAAGCTGAAGCTGCGCGGGCTGGATCTTTCAACAAGACAACGACCAAACACTGCTCAAAATCCACTAAGGCATTCATGCAGAGGAACAAGTACAACGTTCTGAATGGCCATCTCAGTCCCCAGACCTGAATATAATTGAAAATCTGTGGTGTGAGTTAAAGAGAGCTGTCCATGCTCGGAAGCCATCAAACCTGAATGAACTAGAGATGTTTTGTAAAGAGGAATGGTCCAAAATACCTTCAACCACAATCCAGACTCTCATTGGAACCTACAGGAAGCGTTTAGAGGCTGTCATTTCTGCAAAAGGCGGATCTACTAAATATTGATTTCATTTCTTTTTTGTGGTGCCCAAATTTATGCACCTGCCTGATTTTGTTTGAACAATTATTGCACACTTTCTGTAAATCCAATAAACTTCATTTCACTTCTCAAATATCACTGTGTGTGTCTCCTATATGATATATTTAACTGACATTTTTTATCGTAACAACCAACGATTTATACAGGAAAATAATGACTATTAACAAGGTTACCCAAACTTTTGCATCCCACTGTAGTAAATGACTTTTAAGCTGTGTGCTTCACTTGGCTGACCTCTTTCTTCAAGATGGACAGTGTGGTCAGTTTGTAAGTAGTGGAGAACACCATGCTGCTCGACAGCTACATGATTGACCAGGATGGACAGTGTGGTCGCTTTGTAGGGCTTACTGAAGGAATTAAAAAGGCCTCGCTGTTCTGCAGCTACTTGATTTCCCAAAGCGGGCAGAATTACCAGTGTGTAGGGCATACCAAAAGATCCTGTGCTTCATGACTGTACTGTAAAATTGAATGCTTCTTGTCACAGTGGCTGTTGAGTGCAGTTTTGTGTCTCTGCATCCTCCTCCAGAGTGTTTGGTGACCCTCTATGCCCCCCTAGATGTGACACTAATTGTTCAGGATTGGCAGGGTGACCTTTGTCCAGTCATGTTCGTGTGGGTGGCTGTTCTGTGTGCTCAGACGTCTTCTCTTTGTCTTCCAAATGTTCTTGACTGCTGACCCTTTAGGGCGCATGTGTCCCACTGTTGTTTGTCAGACCTCTTTGTCGAGTGTAGGGGGCTTTGGGCCTACCAAGAGGTTAAGAGGATTTCTTTTTAACAGTCAGCTGGGTGAAGGAGAACAGTAGGCCATCACTGTGGTCCACCCCACCCTAATTCTTCTCCACCCTGACAGGCTGGGCAGCATTTTTACAGAAGCATAATTACAATGCAAGCTGCATTTAGAAGTCCCGCCTCCGAGACGGGCGGCAGAGTGGGCCGGTCACTGGTGTCTCCCAGAGTGCCTCAGATCATCTGTATCATGTGCCAGCGAGCTGAGATCAGCACTTATGATGGTCTTCCCGACACTGGAGTCTGTCTAATGACTGTACAAGTAGATCCTAGGGGACAGCAACCTGAATTAACATGCCAGCCATATTTGCCAAAAGGACCCCCAGGGTCATTTCTTTCCTTGTGGCTACTGAAAAAACGTAAACTGTTTTAATGATTTTCTAGAACTTCATGGCTATTATAAAAAGTGGGCTGTTGCTGTCCATTCATTACCCAAGTTGGCTCAGCCCCACTCGTGGTTGTGACTGTCCTGGGCACAAGTTGGCATTACTGTGTAACCCTTGTTATTGACAACACAATAAGACCAAAGTGGGTCCTCTGCACAAATGAAGTGGATGACAAGCTTCATGCCCATCACAGTGACGCACCAATCACTCGCCATGATGGCAAAGTCAGCGTCCTCACCTGAGTCTGAGCCTTAACCTCACCTCCATGTTGTCCATAAGACAACTGCACAGCAAGTGGGTATCATCAGTGAGTCCATTTGTCCATCGTTCAAGTGCTATTTGGTCCATTCATCCACCACTGTTTATTGTCCAGTTTAATTTGCTGCTGTATATGTAGCTGAACTGGACAGTCCACATATATGTATGTATTTATCCATTCATCACCATGTGTTTAGTCATACTGGACAACATGCATTCTTTCACCTGTCCGTCCAACTATCCCCTAATGTCTGTTCAGTCAAACTGGACAGTAAAAGTTATACTTGTCCTTCAGATTACACAGTCTGTGTTTTTTTTTTTTTTCCTATCACTTCATAAATCCTTCCCATCATCTACTGCCTACACAGTTTAACTGGACAAACATCTACCACCATTTATATAGGCAACCTGGAAAATGAGCGGTGGTTTAGTCACTCATAAATCCACGATCAAACTGGACAATAAGTGTCCTTTATTTGTCTAATAAATTCAGGAATCTACCCATTGATCCATCCAGCACTATTTATATACTTCAGCTGGATAGTAAGAGGTTTTTGTATCCATCCATTACTGTTTGTATAGTCAACTAGGCAGTCAGTGTGCCAGTGTGAGTCTGTCCACTGATGTCTCTACACTCAAACTGGACAGTGCACTGGACAATGCATCCTTCTATTCATACACTGCCATTTAAATTGGCAAACTTGAAAATAAGACTTATTTTATCTGTCCATCCATCCATCCAATATTCTTTATATAATCAAACTGGACAATAAGCGTCGCTTCTTTGTTCAGTCCATTTGAGTCCATTCCTCCAGTACTGTCTAACTACTTAAACTGGATAACTAAGAGTTTTTGTTTTTATCCATCCGTTACTGTTTATGTAGTCAGACTGGGCAGTTGGTGTTGACTCTTCCATCCATCTGCTACTGTCTTTGTAGTCACAGTGGGCCATGAGCTTCAATTTATCAGTCTGCTAGCATTTATACTGTCAAAGTGGATAATAAGCTGTATTTTATTCCTCCACTCATTAATCCATCCACTACTTTCTACCATCTTGCACTGGACAGGAAGGCTTTTTTTTGTCCATGTCAGTTATGTTCTATGTAGTCAAACTGGACCATGAGCTTTACATTATCTGACCATTCATAAATCCATCCATCCATCAATCCACCCATCACTCTATGAGGGGCCTTGAGCATTATTTTACCAACCTGCAAGTATTTATAAAGTCAAAGTTGACAATATGTGTCATTTCCTTATTCTGTCCATCCATTGATCTCTCCAGCGGTGTCTTTAATTGAACAGTATGAGCTTGTATGTCCGTCCTTTACTGTTTGCGTAGTCAGAATGGACAATAGGTGTTTCTTATATCCATTTGTGAATCCACCCATCCACTACTCTCTAATAATATGTTATTTTTTCTATCCATCCACTATTGTTTATATAATCAAACTGGACAGTATGCGTCATTTCTTTATTCAGTCCATTCATGAATCCATCCATCGATCCACAAACTACTGTCTAAATACTTCAGCTGGATTATAAGAATTTTTTCTTACCTGTCCATTACTGCTTATATAGTCAGACTGGACAATACATGTTGCTTCTTTCATCTACTACTGTCTATACAGTCAAATTGGACGGTGAACTGGACACCAACACCAGTTATATAGGCAAACTGGAAAATAAAGATTATTGTCTCCATTCATCCATTTATGGATGTCGCCCCTCATTGTTGGTATTATTAGACTTTGACAATCTGTGGGGGTCCTAAGTGTCTGGGGAGTGAGCCCCTTAACTTTTGCAAGTGGTGAACTTGAGATGAGTAGGACGGTCGCCTAATAGATTGAACGGCTCTGCATCCATCTGCCCACTATTGTTGATGTAATCAAAGTGGACAGTAAGTGTCATTTCTTTATGCTGTCCATTCCTTAATCCATCCATTGATCCATCCAGTACTGTCTAAATACTTAATAGGGTTTTTATATTCCTCCTTTATTGTTTGTATAGTCCAACTGGACAGTGTTTCCTCCATCCATCTACTCCTCTCTAATAATATGTATATTATTGTATCCAGCCATTGATCCGTCCACTATTGTGTATATAATTAGCTTGAATATTAAGTATCACTTCTTTATTAAGTCCACCCACCCTGACATTCTATGAGCTGTGCAGTCAAAATGGTCCCCAAGTCTTCATCGTCCCTTCTGTCCACTGCTACATACAGTATATAAATAGGCAGAGTGGGCTGTCGCTGACTTATTTTATTCATCCACTAGCCAGAATACTTAGTGCTACCTAGAAAGCTTAAAGTGCAGCACTAAATCAATTCCCCGAGGGGTGTGGTGCTTGTAGCTATTGGTCCCACTCCTAAATATTCCTGATTGACCCCTTTGTGTGTGCCAAGTCTCGACAATGGTTCCTAGGAGCACTTAACTAATAAAGTGCAGGTGCTGTCACTAAATAAAGGGGGAAAATTTTCAGAATGAATCCTAGCCTGTGGTCTTACTTTGTACAAATGGGGGAATCTGTGCAAAATCTGCGGGGGGATGCTCACCAGTGTGGATTTCCATAGAGGAAAACCACACATGGCAGGCGGTGTGGTGCATTGCTTAAGGCTTTGGACTTTAAACTCTGAGGTTGTGGGTTCAAATCCCACCATGGACACTGTGTGACCCTGAGCAAGTCACTTCACCTGCCTATGTTCCAATTGGGAAACCAAAAGAAAAGGAAATGTAATCAATTGCATCTCAAATGTCTAAGTCGCTTTGGATAAAGGCATCAGCCAAATAAATAAATGTAAATGTGTCTTCAGCTTTATATATTAGAAGATTCATAAGACAATCTGTCCACTGCTTTCTGGATTGTGAGTATGAACGGTAAACATCCTTTTTGCTATTTTCTGTCCATTTTCCTAACCTGATTATCTAGATGGCAAGCTGGAGTCAATTTAGCAATGCCAATTCACCTTATCTGCATCTGTTTTTGGAGACCCACATGGACACAAAGAGATCATGCAGGATCCACGCAGGGAGCACCTGTTCTTCTCATCTCATTGCGAGGCAGCAGTGCTATCTCTGTGCCACCATGCCACCCATACATTTTAGACATCCCTCCATGTCGAAACCTGCTTATTCTGAGCTGGGTCACAGGGAAGCTGGAGGCTGTCCCAGCAAGCATTGGGTGTAAGGCAGGAACAATCCCTGGGTGGGGCACCAGTCCATCACAGGTTGAATATACAGAACAGGGGGCAATTTAGCACCAGCAGTCCACCTAACCTGCATGTCTTTAGACTATGGAATGAAACCGAAGCACCAGGAGGAAACCCACGTGGACACGGGGAGAACATGCAAACTCCACATAGCGGTGACCCAGGGCTTGAAACTAGTCAACTTGTTTGCCACTGCGACATTTGTTTTTCCAACTTGTATTGTTTTAACCCTCAAACAGGATGCTAAGTCTTTGTTTCTTCCATCTACTGCCTCCTGTATTATTAAAATGGACACTAAACTTTATCTAATCTATCCATCCAGCACGACCACCTGCATTGTCAAACTGAACAAAGCTCTGTTTAATCAGTCCATCTGCCATCTTCTTTGTAGTCCAATGAGAACGTAGGCTTGTATTTCTTCCTCCTGTCCAGCCACCCTTCTGTTCTTTCACTTCCTTTCAGTAGTCACACTGGACCTTAAGATTTATTTGCTCACAGTCATCTCTATAAGGTGTTTAAGGTCTATTTTTGTTATGGAGGTCCCATATCTTCGCAACTGCCTGATACAAACATCACATGGTGGCTCGGTGGGTGTTGATTTCTTTGCTGTGCACTATATAAACAAAAGGGGCCCGTCCTCGAACTTTATCTCCCCCATTGACTTGTGCACACAATTGAGCCGTCTTCATTTCTTGATAACAACCTGCTACTGTTTCCCTTCCTCCTGCCTAACAGAGGATTGGGAAAATTCCTCATGTAACCGCCGACAACGTAGCCCTGGTGGCCTTTGAAGACATGAGAGCCGCTAGCTGTCCAGATGGGTCCACTGCCGTGCCCAGCACCTGCTCCGCTCTCTCTCTCTCTCACTCTGTCTTTGCTGTTACGCCACACACTAACTGTAGGATGAGGTGGCACTGTGAGTTACGGCTGTTGGTGCCCCATGGCAACATCACAACAGAGCAGGCAAGTGGGGAGGACGGATGATCATAAAGCAATAAAGGTCTAAGTATAGCGCAGGCCTAAGATCAAAGTTCAAGTGAGCTTAACATTTAATGGGTTTGTTGATTTTTACTTCAAGTAATAGCACTGAGTAATTTGGAATTGCACAACTTAAACATAAATAAAAATAAAAGATAAAGCCTGGGAAAATGGCCTGAAGCAGCTGACAGAGAGAGAGAGAGAGAGAGAGCAAGTGCGAATGAACTCTCGAAATTCCTCAGTAAAGATGCAAAGATTTCAGGTCTCCTTTTTGCCCCGCCTTCAGACACTAGTGCCCCCTACAGCTCTTTGGTGGTACTTCACCTTTCTGTTTCTTTGAAAGTCAGGCAATACTGCCTTTTAAGTTTAAAAGCCAATTCCCATATTTTTGGTCGCCCAAAGGGAGCACACACTCTTCTGCTAAGCTGCTTATTATGGGTTGTCCATGTGGGTTAGAATTATTCCTTCCTAATAAGATGCTCCTTAGGAGCAACCATTAGTTGTATCCTCTTTTCTACTGAGTAGCTGTATTGGTGTAGCGCAATCTCTTCTAAGCTTCTTCATGGAAGCAGGTATGGATTATACATTCTCTTTGAATGAATGGCCCCTTAGGAGCAGGCTTTGGGCATGAAATTGTTTCTGTTGAGCAATTTTATAAACGTAGGAGAGAGCGCACACTCTTTTTTTAAGCTCTTCCATGAAAGCAGGGCTGGTGCCTGCCCCCTTTTAATAAGTTGCTCAGTAAGAGCAGACATTGGGCACATCTCCAGTCTTCTGTTGAGGAGATCTATGTGAGTAGAGAGGTAGTGCCCATTCCATTCTAGTAAGCTGCCCCACAGTGGTGTATCATCTTTTTATGGAGCAGCTCTATAGGAGCAGGGGAAGAGTGTGCCCTCTTATCTGCTAAGCTGCTTTATGGTAGCAGGAATGGGTCATTCACTCTCTTCTGCTAAGCTGCTCTGTAGGAACAGGTATAGAGCTTGCACACTTTTTACTAATATGTTGCTCCTTCAGTGTAGGCTTTAGCTCTATAGACGTAGAAATGAGTGTACACTTGCTTCTAAGGTTTGGCAGTGGGAGCAGGTATGGATCAAGAGTCCCTACACGGACCAGCAGCAGTGAGCACATAACACCCTTCCTGCTTCACCTTCACTGGCTCCCTGTGTCCTACAAAATTGAATATAAAATTCTACTAATAACCTACAAAGCCTTAAACGACCTCGCACCAAACTATATCAGTGACCTTCTCCATCACTATGTGCCTGCCCGCCCACTAAGGTCCTCTGATTCTGGCAATCTTGTTGTGCCCCACACTAATCTACACTCCATGAGTGACAGCAGGGCCTTCAGCTGTATAGCGCCCAGACTCTGGAATGACCTACTGAAATTAATTATATGAGCTGACTCCATGAATTCTTTTTAAAAAACAACTCAAAACTCATCTGTTCAGGAAGGCTTTTAGCTTTACTTGACTTTATTACCCTTCTCTCAGTTTACCTCTCTGTCAAGATGCTCATGTAGCCTGTGTGTGCTGGACCATCAATTATGTTGTCTGTTAGGCTTTTCTCTGAATTTACTGTCTTACTCTTCTTTATTTATTTATTTATTTATTTGGTTTAGTACAATGCTATGTACTGTATACCCTGCCATTCTTTCTTAAACTCTGTGAAGTGCCTTGAGCATGGGAAAGGTGCTACAGTGGTGTGAAAAACTATTTGCCCCCTTCCTGATTTCTTATTCTTTTGCATGTTTGTCACACAAAATGTTTCTGATCATCAAACACATTTAACTATTAGTCAAATATAACACAAGTAAACACAAAATGCAGTTTTTAAATGATGGTTTTTATTATTTAGGGAGAAAAATCCAAACCTACATGGCCCTGTGTGAAAAAGTAATTGCCCCCTGAACCTAATAACTGGTTGGGCCACCCTTAGCAGCAATAACTGCAATCAAGCGCTTATGATAACTTGCAATGAGTCTTTTACAGCGCTCTGGAGGAATTTTGGCCCACTCATCTTTGCAGAATTGTTGTAATTCAGCTTTATTTGAGGGTTTTCTAGCATGAACCGCCTTTTTAAGGTCATGCCATAGCATCTCAATTGGATTCAGGTCAGGACTTTGACTAGGCCACTCCAAAGTCTTCATTTTGTTTTTCTTCAGCCATTCAGAGGTGGATTTGCTGGTGTGTTTTGGGTCATTGTCCTGTTGCAGCACCCAAGATCGCTTCAGCTTGAGTTGATGAACAGATGGCCGGACATTCTCCTTCAAGATTTTTTGGTAGACAGTAGAATTCATGGTTCCATCTATCACAGCAAGCCTTCCAGGTCCTGAAGCAGCAAAACAACCCCAGACCATCACACTACCACCACCATATTTTACTGTTGGTATGATGTTCTTTTTCTGAAATGCTGTGTTCCTTTTACGCCAGATGTAACGGGACATTTGCCTTCCAAAAGTTCAACTTTTGTCTCATCAGTCCACAAGGTATTTTCCCAAAAGTCTTGGCAATCATTGAGATGTTTCTTAGCAAAATTGAGACGAGCCCAAATGTTCTTTTTGCTTAACAGTGGTTTGCGCCTTGGAAATCTGCCATGCAGGCCGTTTTGCCCAGTCTCTTTCTTATGGTGGAGTCGTGAACACTGACCTTAATTGAGGCAAGTGAGGCCTGCAGTTCTTTAGACGTTGTCCTGGGGTCTTTTGTGACCTCTCGGATGAGTCGTCTCTGCGCTCTTGGGGTAATTTTGGTCGGCCGGCCACTCCTGGGAAGGTTCAGCACTGTTCCATGTTTTTGCCATTTGTGGATAATGGCTCTCACTGTGGTTCGCTGGAGTCCCAAAGCTTTAGAAATGGCTTTATAACCTTTACCAGACTGATAGATCTCAATTACTTCTGTTCTCATTTGTTCCTGAATTTCTTTGGATCTTGGCATGATGTCTAGCTTTTGAGGTGCTTTTGGTCTACTTCTCTGTGTCAGGCAGCTCCTATTGAAGTGATTTCTTGATTGAAACAGGTGTGGCAGTAATCAGGCCTGGGGGTGTCTATGGAAATTGAACTAAGGTGTGATACACCACAGGTAGGTTATTTTTGAACAAGGAGGCAATTACTTTTTCACACAGGGCCATGTAGGTTTGGAATTTTTTTCTTCCTAAATAATAAAAACCATCATTTAAAAACTGCATTTTGTGTTTACTTGTGTTATATTTGACTAATGGTTAAATGTGTTTGATGATCAGAAACATTTTGTGTGACAAACATGCAAAAGAATAAGAAATCAGGAAGGGGGCAAATAGTTTTTCACACCACTGTATATAAATAAAATGTATTATTATTATTATTATTATTATTGTTATCATGCATTCTTATGGAAGGAGTTGCTCATTAGGAGCCGGCGTTGGGCATAGGTTTGTTTCTGCCGAGAAGCTTTATAAAGGTAGCAGGAGGGCGCACACTCTTTTCCATGGGAGCAGGATTAGTGCATACACTCTCTTGTAATACTGTAGATTGCTCAATAAGAGCAGGCATTGGGCAGATTTTCCTGATAGCTGATAGACTGTGGCTTGTGCTCTAGGAAGGGAAGAAGTGCATCCTTGTTTATGCTAAGCAGCAGGAATGGGGCATATAGTCCTTTCTGAGGTGGCAATGATAGATTAGCCATCTATCTCTGTGAAGAGGATTACTCATATTCTGTTTTGTGTATTGTATTTACCGAATTTTTGACACCTATTGCACCCCAACTTACCGGGAAAGGGGTCTCTCTTTAAATTGCCTTTCCTAATATTTCTTTCATTTTTTCCCCAACAAGGGTTTTTTTGGGAGATTTTTCTTGTCTTCTTAGGGGGTCGAGGCTGGTGGGCTGTCCAAAAACAGGGCCTGTTAAAGTCTATTGAACCACTCCTTGTACAATTTTGGACTATTCAAGAAATAAATTGTTGTTGATTTTCTGTTAAGTTGCTCCGCAGGAGCTGTCACTGCCCATACACTCACTTCTAAGAAGCTGCTCCATAGGAGCAGTCATTGGGCAGGCACTCTGTACTGATCAGTTTTGCCAAGGAGGTGAGCCCAGAAAAGACACTCTTCAGTTGGGCTCCACAAATAGTAAGCCAATGGATGAAGCGAGGCCAGGGGGTTTTCATTATTTACTACTGACCTTTACCCTATAATTTTTCTGCCAGTTGCCACTCTCCTTTGATCGGTCTGTCCTTTACAAAAGGCTTCTGTTTGTGTACAGAGGGTGCCTTCTCACCTGTCCACTGTCTCACTTCTACCTTAAGATGCTCCTTGGGAGACAGCATGGTCTTTGTGTATAATCAAAACAGTAAGCCCATACAGGTCAAAGATGTCATCTTTCTGTCTGCCCTGTTTTGTCACTGAAGATCCCTGATGGCCAGTAATTGTCAAAAAGGTCATCTTTCTGTATGTCCACTCACTTTTTCGGTCATCTTGTATGATGAACACTTTTGTGGAGTAGGCTAACATTCCTAAACCCACTTAATCCAGTTTAGGGTCATGGGTGGTTGCAGTGTGATAGCACTGAGCTCAAAGCAGGAGTCCACCCTGGGTGGGATGGCCATGCAAACCCAGATTGATTTGTTGAATTGTTGTCTTCTACTTTGTGGGAGAAGATTGCCCGCACATGCTGCCCACTCCTAAATGGATTCCTTTGTGTAAGAACGTCGAGAGAGCACCTTCCTGTGTCAGTTGTACTCACTGTGACAGCACATTGGAAGTGTGCCCATTCCCACGCGCCTTGGGTGGGTACATTGGCGCACACCTGCCGACTTGCCACTGTTTACCATAAATAAAGACCTTTCTTTGCTTTGAAAGTGAGAACAATAAATAAGCTGCATCATCAGAGAGGGACAAGCGCTGGAGCTGACAGCAGGGCTGTCCTCGATTTCTGCTTTATTTATTTATTTTAGCTTGTCAAGTGACTCTTCCTAAAGCGAAAAGAATCGCAGTGAGGCGGTGTGTGCAGCAGTTAAAGAGATTGAGCAGCATCGGCCCACTTGAAGGGATCTCGAGGCCTGAAAATGGGCAAAGCTGATGCTCCCTACAGGCCCTTTCATGCTAGTATGTCCTATCAGGTCAGTGAGGACATCTTCAGGTGTGTCCCAGATGGTCATTATCTACATATCACTTATGGTCAATGGGTTTGGATGCTAGCCTGGATTCTGGGTATTCTTGGGAGTCCTCTAGCCAGCTCTTTCTTTAATGGTCATTAATACTGTATGTCCTTTCAAGACATTATGTCCGTGTGGGTCAAAGAGGATACATGTGCACTTAGGCTCTCTGTTTGTGGAGATGGGGACATTTAAAGTGATCTGCTGAGGTGCCTTGGACAATCAGGCCTCAAATCTTTATGTCCATTCGAGTCCATACAGGTCAAAAGAACATCTTTCTATATGCCCACTTGGGCATTTCTTAGGGTCAGTGAGCCTCACTGGTTAATTAGCACTCAGAGCCTTTTACCCAACTGTCCCTAATGGTCAATGAGGCTGGTGGTCTTTGTGTATGTTCAAGACAGTAAGCCCATACTGGTCAAAGATGTCATCTTTCTGTACACCCTATTTTGTCACTGAGGATACCTGGTGGCCATTAATTGTCTAAGAGGTCATCTTTCTGTATGTCCACTCACTTTGTCAGCCAGTGAGGCTCTCTGTTTGATCTACTGCACCACTGAAAACACTCGGTGGCCAGTAAGAACCCAGTTACCTGTATCCATGGTCTTTAGTGGGAACATCTACGTCACATCATATACTGAGGTCCTTTGTCTATAAATTTTTACAAGATGGTCCAAGCTGTCATCTTTCCAAATGCTGATTCACTTTCTGGGTCACTGAGCCCCACTGTGTGCCCTGCTCTGTCACTGAGGACACTTGGTGGTCAGTAAGGACCCAGTTACATGTATCCTTGGTCCTGAGTGGGGACATCTGCATGGCATCACCCTAAGGCCTTTTGTCTTTGTGTCTTTTCAAGATGGTCAATAAGGACATGTAGGACTATGTACCCAAACTTTGTTATTACAGTGACCACCACTAAAGCATGAAACGCCTTTCTCCAATGACCGGTGAGGCCCTTTTTTCTTAGTTAGAGGGAACATCCTTCTTTGTGTCCACTTCTATATTCCTCTTCAATTCCCTGAGGTCTCTATTTGTGTGTGACTGAGGACACTTGTACCTGTCATCCTACCAATAAGAGGTCAACAAGTCCTTGTTTGTCTTTGTGTCCTCTGGAGGTCAGTAAGGTCTATGTGCCACAGCCAAGCATGTCACTAGTGGTCAGCCCCTCACTGAGGATGCTTGGTGAGGACACTATATCGCTGCCATTCACTGGAGACATCACCCTGTATGTGCCTACTGGTCAATGGTGGGGTTTTGGC
Organism: Polypterus senegalus; assembly: GCF_016835505.1. Lineage (NCBI taxonomy): Eukaryota > Metazoa > Chordata > Cladistia > Polypteriformes > Polypteridae > Polypterus > Polypterus senegalus. Next base: position 154,621,772 of record NC_053166.1, read on the forward strand.
TTTGTGTCTTTTTGACCCTGTCTGACTTAGGTGATCAGTGAAGCCATCTTAATATCTCAAGTTGGTCTGTCCCAACCTTCCAACAAGGACCATTTGTTCCACCACTCAATTACTGTAGACATTTGTCATTGTGGTGGACACTGTGTCACTCTACTGAGGAGTCTGTGTGTGTCCGCCATTCAGCCAATGCTAACTCCCAAAGAGCCCCTATTGCTGTTTCCTGTCTGTTTTGTATTTTATTATTCACCAGTCACCCTAATTGGTTAGAGTGACCCAGTGCCAAGCTGGCATGCTCAACAGCTTTATTTAATTATGTATTTAAAACAGTCCATGGCAGTGCTGCTAATCACTGATTCACAGTTTGGTGATAAATCACATATCATTGGCATTTACCTCCCCTGACCCTGCAATGTTTGCTTCTAGACATTTGCTGGCTTTTACATGTGGTTGATTCAACTGGACACTAGCTGTTGACCATTCTCTTGCTGCAAAACAGATACTAGCACACCAACAGGCGCCTTCTGGTGATCAATATGAACCATGCAGCTCTAAGCTAATCTGTGAAGGAGAGCGAGAAGGCAACATCTGTGTACCCCAGGTGGTAGACGGTGTGGTTACTCTGCGCATATCTGTCCAATTTCTGTCTACCATGGTTGGTGGACAGTTTAATCATAGTCATACTGAATAACTACATACTTGTCCATTTCAGAGCTGGGCCCACAATGGATGGCTTGGTCATTGAGTCAGTACTGCTGTAGGGTGGCAAAGTATCTCGATCATCTGGAGTTACAAGATTTCCCATGATGGGCAATGTGGTCATTCTGTAAACCATCACAAAAATTGGCCTTCAGAGATCACTATGAGTTGCCGAGGTGGATGATATGGTCACTCTGTAGCTCATTTATGTCCATGGACTCTACCAAATCTGCTAAAGAATTCATAATGGATGGTACAGACATTTGTTTAGACTGTCATGAAGTACTGTACTTGCTTGCTGAGAATGAACAATGTGGCTATTCTGGTTTTACAAAAGGAATTTAGATTAACTACTGGACCACCCAAAGTGTTCAAGATGGATGGCATGGTCTGTGTACTTATGTGGAGTTATGTGGTATTCCAGAATGGGCAATGTGGTCACTCTGTAGATCATCTTGAATTCATTTAGGTCCATGTGCTTTAGATGACTACTTTGAGTGCCTGAGACGGAGGTGTCAGTGATGATGATGATGATGATTATGATGGGGTGATGTTCCCAAATTATCTGAAACCACTTGATTGATTAGAATGACCAGTAGGCCATTCTGAGTTAGTTTAGATCCTTGCAGTGTTCTGGACCACCTGAAGAATCTTAGATGAATATTAGGTCAGTGTTTTTGGGTTATCCTTAATTGTGTCATTGTGTTTAACTATTAAGAGCTATTTGATTGCCTAGGAGGGACAGTGAGCTGACTTGGTAGGTCCTCCTGATTCTGCTGAGTTCTATACTCTCTTATGACTACTTTGAGTGTCTAGAGTAGGTGTTATGGTCACTCTGTTGCTTATATTGCCCAGGGATGATTGACTGGAAGCACCTGACTACCCAGTGAGCTCACTCTGTGGGTCATCTTCAAACAATGCAGAGCCATTGGTCTACTGGACTACTTGAAGTGCTAAAGATGAACAATATGGGTGCTCTGTAACTCATTCTGAAGATGAGCACATCTATGGCCAGTTCTATGTCTCACTGAGAGCCAAAGGTGAATGGCGAGTGCACTGTGTAGGTAGCTATGGAGGAACACTCATCTGGAACTACTTAAATGCTCTGCATGGGCAGTTTGGTCAGTTTGTGAGGCACACTGTACATGTCTGAGACTGACTCTACCCTGCTGAGTGCTGTAATGGACAGTATGGTCCATCTTTAGGTAGTAGTGAAGGAGATTAGTACAAAAACTGTCCTGTTTGATGTCCTTGACTACCCAGAGTGGACAGTTGGTATTTTAATGTTCTTTACCTGGAAGAAGGTTTATCCACATACTCTTCTCGACAGCAATATCTACTCAGAAGCATGTTCTGGTTACTCTGTATACCTTACTCTAAAGACCTCCCCACATCTTCAGACTAAATATCCAAGATGAACAGATTGGTGGCCCTGAAGATTACAACAATGGGCTTTTGTTCCTCTGGACCTTCTGCAGTTTGGCAGTGGACACTGGGTGCCTTATTGTAGGAATACATTTCGGCCGAGATGCTTCTTGACAGTGGTGACCACCCTTAAAGGGCTTACATGTAAAGTACAGTTTTTACAGTTCTGCTAACCTATTCTTCTTGGAACTGTTGTTCACCCTGTAAGGCACTATATGACTTTCAAGATGCATGTTTTGGGTATTTTGTTGCTGTGCTGCTCTGTGCCACTGGCTGCCTCCTCTGTCCATTTAAGATGACATTGGTACCATTGCAGGCTAGGTGGGGGCTGCCCGGGCTCCACTCCATCTGTAGGCTTAATCCTAAATGTCGTGTCGTCTCTCTCTCTGTCTGTTTAGGTGAAGTGCTCATAGAAATCTCAGACTCCCACAAGAAACTCAATCTGGACCTGGAGGACAATGTAGGTGATGTGGTGGTAAACCTCTCTTAACCAGATTCTACTCAGGGTCACTCTTTTTCTATTTAGGTCCTGTACACAAAGTTTTGATTGACCACCTCTCAGATTGCTCAAAATATCTTGAATGCTCTCTGTCCCCCCACTCTCTTAGTTCTCCTTCTTCCATTGGTGCTCGCTCTGCTGTGTCTAGGAGACTCGTCTTTCTTCTCTGCTGCCTGCACGTCTTCTGTCCCTTCCCATTCCTGCTCATCCACATGTGTTCGTTCCTCATGAGAGCCCAAAATCCCACTGTCCTCTGTCTCCCTCAATTTTTACTCTTTCCTTTCAACCATTGGTGCTCACTTTGTCCACAGTGACACTCCACTTCCAACATTAGTGCTCCCAAGGTCCACTCACGGCTGCTCATCCTCAGTGCTGTTTCTTCCCTCTGCTCACTCTCCTCATCCTCTTATCATGCTCAGTCTACTCTATCCTAGGTGACACTCCTCTGGTTCCTTCAGTTCTCATTGTCCTGCTGATCCACAGCTGTTGTTTCTCCACTGTACCCTAAATGCTTCCTGTGCTTATGCTCTGTGAGTACTTGCTCATTCCTCCATCTCTGGTGCTCACTCTGCTCTGTGCTAGATGGCACTCCTTTTTCTCCTTTGGTGACCACACCTTGTTTTTTTTGTTTTTTAAGTCATCACACTCATGCTCAACCATTGCTGTTCTTCCTCTTGGTTACCCCTAATTCTCCTTCTTCTCATGTCTTCCAGTTCTTACTTTTCTCCTAGTGATGTCATTCTGTCATGCACTGAAAGATGCCCCTTTTCCTCTTTTGGTGCTCACATTTCACCTGTTCAGCATGCCCGCATGTTCCCTCAAAACCCCAGTTACTCTTTCTCTTCTATGTACTGGCTGTTCAATGTCACCCCTCTGCCTCAGCACAAACTCTTTGCCTTCTGCTACTGGTGCTTACTCCATGGTAGGTGATGCTCCTCTTTCTCCTTTGGTGTTCACACTCCTCCTCATCCCCTTTAGCCAAACTTCTTTCTTTCCCTCAGGACTTTTCCACCACTTTTGGTGCTCAGTCCTAAGCTGAGGCTCCTCTTTCCTCTTGATTGCTCATATCACTCCTCTTCCCAAGTCCTCACTCTACTGCTCCATCACTGTTGTTCTCTCTCCTAATCAGCCATCATACCTGCTGTTTCTCCCCACACCCAACTGTTCACTGTCCTCCTTCTCCTCACGCTAGGGCTCACCCCGCTCTACCCCAGGTGACCCTCCTGTTACTGCCCTTTTTTAGATTTTCATTGTCTTCCTCAGTAGTTACCTTTTTTCCTCCTCTTTAGTGGTCGCTCTGCTGTACCACCTTACTCCTTTTCAGTCCCCTCTCCTTCTGCTCTCTCAGTAAGTTAGTCTTTTCCTCTTGTCCCTTTAGTGCTCATCCAGCTCTGCCCCAAATGGCACTCCTCTTTTTCTTTTGATGCTCAGTGTCATCCTATGCCCTCCTTATTTTCTTTTTTCCTCCCCCTCCCTTTAGTGCTTACGCTGCTTTACCCAAATGAACTCTCCTCGTACTCCTCCTTCTCCTTTAATACTCACTGTCCTCCTGCCCCTCAGTAGTTGCCCTTTTCGTCTTCTTCTTCTTAGCGCTCCCCCCTACTGTATACCAGGTGGCCCTCCTCATTTCTTCGATGTTCACTCTCGTCTTGCCCCCTCAGTATTTACCCTGTTTTAGTGCACACCTGGCTCTGCCCCAGATGGCACTCCTGTTTTTCCTTTGATGCTCACTGTTATCCTGTGCCCTCCTTATTTGCTGCTATCCTCTTCCTCCCTTTAGTGCTCACCCTTCTTTATGCAAGTTGACTTGCCTTGTACTCCTGTTCCTCCTTTAATGCTCACTGTCCTCCTGCCCCTCAGTAGTTACTCTTTTCTTCTTCTTCTTCCTAGCACTCCCCCCTGCTGTACCCCAGGTGACCCTCCTCTTATTCCTTCAAAGTTCACACTCCTCTTGTCCACTCAGCAGTTGCCCTTTTTAAGTGCTCACCTGGCTCTGCCCCGAGGGACACTCCTCTTTCTTGTTCCCATTTGCTAATACTTCTGCTCCCTCCACCCCACTTTGGCTTTCTGCCCCTGGTCCTTAATTGCGAGATGCATGTCCATTCAGTGAGTTATGTTTCTCCTTCACCCGAGAACTGCTGAGCTCACTCCTCTGAGAGCTGTCTCTATGCCCTGACTAATAAATAAAATGCTCCACTCTTGGCTCTCCTTTCCTCTCCTCTTTTTTCCCTCGTAAGTTATGAGCTTCATAAAGGGACAGCAAAACAAAACATCAAATAGGTTGTCCTGTGTCCTTTTAAGCCTGCTGCTTGTGTTCTGATTGGGTCCCGGGGGTCTTCTGGCAGGTTCCAGATGCCTAGTGTGACAGCCCTTTGTGTTCCTTTTTTACAGTTTAAACGCTTCCACAAGGAGATCATCGCTGAACTGGAGCACAAAATTGAGCTCGACATGAAGTACATGAATGTGAGTTATGGAGAACACCAGGGGCTTTTTAACACAAGGAGTTCACTGGGGCGGGGGGCTTCTTGATTCCTGATACTGACCTGTTGATATTAATTTGCAGGCAACCCTCAAGAAATACCAGACCACGCATAGAGACAAACTGGACATGCTAGAGAAGTCAAACTCGGAACTGAAGAAACTTCGGAGGAAAAGTCAAGGGAAGACCGCCACCAAGTATGAAAAGTTAGAGAGTGAGGTGAGTGTGACTTTCCAGTGTTGGGATGTCTGGGGTCCTCGTGTTCCTCTTCTTGTGGACAGGAAGAGTTCCTCTTGGACCCTGAGTCCCTGACTCCTCAGGTCAAGTTTTGATGTCAGGTTTCTGTGAGTGCAGTCTTTCTTCTGGGCTGTCCTTAATGTCAGAGACCTTTGTGTCGTTCACCTTCTTGTTTTGGATGTCAAGGGTCTCCAAGATTTCCTTCTGTCCTCTACATGATGCTGAACATCTTGGTAATTTCAAGTTCTCCTACTTTCCGTCCACTTCTTGTTCAAGCTGTGCCTTTCCTGGTCAGATTTCAAGTGAGACCAAGACATTTTTGAGGTTATTTATTTTGTCCTCTCTCTTTTCACGTCATGCTTTTCTTCTTCTGCGTATCTTTCTCCCTTCCTGTTGTGGAATTCTGGGGTGTCCCCATTGTATTCTTCCTACTCTGGAAGTCCATTGCTCTAAACTTCTCCTACTCCTTCTTTGAATTGCTTTAGTTCCCCCCATCACTTCTTTCCCTTCTTCTGGATCCTCAGAAACTTGATGATTCCGGCTTTGTCTGATGCCTGTAGGCGTAGGATTTGGAGGCTGAGGACGAAGAGCTGCAGATGGGTGAATCATTAGCAGGCGACTGGCACCAGCTCACTTTCTTCTTCCTCTCTTCCTAAATGAATCATCATGGGCACCATTGCTTAGGCAGGTGGCACAAACACGTTTAAAACAATCAAACAAACACGCTCCGATGGCTTTGTGTCTGTCAAGCAGCGGCACGCAGATGGAATAAAGGCGGAATCATTCCAGTGTGGCTTTGTTTGTCACAGGTGGGCGAGAGCTTGGTACCAAGGCACCTGTTTTGGCTCCGTCAGCCCAGCTGTCACAGCTTACTGTGCAGGAGCTCTCTCCAAGGCCGACATCTGTTTACCAGAGAACGTCAACGGCGGGCTGCTGAGGCCTACTGCCTGGCATGCGGCTGGCACTACTGCCAGCTCCAGAGCCGTGTCCATGTCAGCATACGGTTGGCCTGTGGAGCACTTTATGTGCACTGAAAATCTCTCATCCCTCCTTCCTCATGTTTGCCCTCCCTCACTGCAGTGGCCAATGAGATGGGTACTTGGAAGTCTCCACCCCCTCTACTGATCACAAGGGTTCTGACTGGAGGTGAACGCAGGTGCAGGAAGTGTGGAGGGCAGCAAGAACCCTTGAAGCCAACTGTGCGCATATATAATAATAATAATAATAATTCTTTGCATTTATATATTTGTAGCTGCACATGTGTAATGTGTGTGTATGAATGCATGGACGCAAACTTCATGTATAAGCGCACACACATAGATGTGCATTATTTTCTTTTTAACTGTGCCTTCAAATACATATATGTCAATAATGGCATGTTTGCTTTGCATGTGTCTTTGATGTTTCTCCTCTAGAAGAGCATGGAGTGTAGCAAGGACCCTGAAGGAAACCTATTGTATACTTGTCAGCGTATGCATACATTATATGTTTAACTGGACATGCATGTATACCATACAGTGTGTTAGAAGTTAGAAAATACACACATTTATATTCACTGGTCCAATATACCATCCTCTCTGGCGGCGTAATCTTTTTTTCCGTCCTTATAGTTCAAGTCAGATAATTTTCTGTTTATTAATTGAAGCTCCCATATGATTTGCTCAGTTTTGGTCGCCACGATTTCTTGCCTATAGAATGTAAACAGGAAATTGGATCATTTGCTTTTCTTGCATGCTGCAAACACTGGTAACTATTGTTCAGATATTTTTGACTTCAGCTTTTTACTCAAAAGTGATGAAAACTATTGAGTGGGCATGTCTTGTAATGGTATCATCATGCTGTAGGAGCGTCGTGTAGCTTCTCTTTGGGGATATGGTAGTCTTTTATAGTGAGTGTGTCTTGTAGAGGGTGTATCTTGTAGTGGGCAGAGCATGTGTGAAGGTGTAGGTGTGTCTTGTAGTGAGCTCATCTTTTGAGGAGGGTGTCTTATAGTGGCTTTATTGTTTAGCAGGCGTGTCATGCAGTAGGAATTTTATGCAGTAAGCGTGTCTTCTAATAGGCCATGCAGAAGGAGTGTCTCGCAGGGGGCATGTCATGCAGTAGAACTGTTGTGCAGTTGGAGCATCAGCCAGACGCTTCTTGGAGTTTTCACTGTATGAATCATGTGACATAAACATGCAATCCTATTGGCTGTTCAGATGAGCTCTTCAATCACAGCGCTGCAGCTGGAGCCGTCTCGCAGATATAGTGGTGAATGAAAATTGCATTGCAGTAAAAAAATTAATAAATAAGACAATAAAAAAATTCAAAGCAAAAAACCAATAGTAAAAATGATTTTTAGATACAATAAAACCCCAAATTGGGCAAAGAAATGCTTACAAACTTACATTTCCCAGTACTAAAAAAAATAAGTGAAGATTGCAAGAGTCTGAAATAGCATAATGTGTGTGTATATGTTCATATGGTTTCATGGAGAGGCAGGCTGTGAACCAGGGTCTCTGTGTCGGTAAACCGGGGCTTACCCAGTTAAGCTAAATTAAAGGGGTCTCGGTTCACCCAAGTCAACAGGTAGGCTTCTGACTCCAATTGCAACTGGAAGGGTCTCATATTACATTGTGGCACTATGTCTCTCGTCCTCTATTTCTTTCTCTTACTCGCCCTCTGTTTCTCTCTTTATTCTGACAGCCTCTATGCCCCCCACACCCCATAGTATGTATGGCACGCCGTTTTAACTTGTGCTCCTTCATGTATATACTGTATGTGAATGGGTCTGTGCGTCTGAGGTCGATGCATTGTGTGTGAGTGTGTGTGTGTGTGCTCAGCCCTGTTTGTATATATCACAGTATGCACGTTTGTATCTGTGTCTACATTTCCATGCCTGAGGGTGTGCGTGCTGTCATCGTTCTTTGCTCCATAGCATCTGTGAGTGACTGTGTGATGCATTCATTCTATGCCCAGTCTGAGCCATTTGCTTTGCTTCTCCCTCAGTACGTGGAGACCATCACGTCGCGGCAACTGGACATGCAGCAGTTCATTGCAGAAGGCTGTCGAGAGGCTCTCCTGGAGGAGAAGCGTCGCTTCTGTTTTTTGGTTGACAAGCACTGTACGCTTACATCCAGCATCTTCGGCTACCACAGTAAGGTGAGGAAGTGGCTCTCTGCTTTGTAAGCAAGTAAAAAGGCAGATTGGATCAGGACTGTTGCATTCTCGCGCTTTGTTGGAGGATCCTTTATACTGCTTTTCATCTTCACTCTGCTTAGGAAAGGAGGAAGTGGGAAAGTTGTAATGGTAGGACTTACGCCTTCATGGGGAATGTCGTTTTTGTGATTATGTGGTTACGTGCCTTGAGATGATGTGAATGGCATTGTAGCCCTCAGGCATTTTGGGTGACTGTTGGTCAGAAGCCCCAGTTGAAAATTGAAATTGATTTGATTGGTTACAGGCCCAAGAACTTCTTGGCAAGAAGCTGCCCAACTGGCAGGATAAGTGCACTGATGCCACCAAAGTGCCAGACACCATCTTGACGATGATTGAGGGCATGAAGAGCTCCAGCACACCACAGCCCTCCCCTCACCCTGGGCGGTATAGCATGGTAAGTGTGGGCTGGAGAGAATGGGAATGTGGGACACAGTAGAGGGAGGACTAGTAGATGCCACGTGTCACCCATGATGGCTGGATATTCAAGAAGAATTTGTAGTAGCGCAATCTTGGCACATGCTGTCAATGTGATCCAGTACTTCAGGACATCGGGCATGATACTGACTGGTGACCCTGATTATTACCCTTGTCTGTTTATTTTATTGATGTGTCTGGTTGATGCCACCTTTGAATTGTCTTGTTAATGCAGTCTGCTCCTACAATTACCAAACCAGTACACCAGGGTATTAATGGACATATTTGATCACCATATAAGTATAATTGGTAGCCTACTGTATATCTTAACCCAACTTGGATGCTATGCAAATTATATTTTAATAATGTGCCTTTTGGTATCCTTTTCCCAGAACTCAAGTCAGGTTTATAGTGCCAACCCAAAATCTCATTAATAAAATCCCAGAACTTGGGCACACAACTTCATTTCACCCTAGAAGACCTGATGGCTCATTAGTTCTTTCTGTTATACACCCAGTAGATTTATAGTGGTCTTTACCAGAACAAGGATTGATGTTTTGATGCCACATTAGAATATTTACATGATCCTTGATTAATCCGTAGAAGATAGGTAAACTTATTATTAGTGTTACGGTTCTTTGATGGCCTTCAAAAGTCTCAATGGACATTGTGATGCCCACCCCATAATATTTTTAATTTCTTGATGCCACCTCTGAAACTGGGTGGGATCATTCATGTCACTCAAAAAGGTGCACTGTTTCCTTGATTCTCTCTTGTCTAAACCTTTGCTATGTTTCTGTAATCTCCTCAGAAGACATGTGCCCTTTTTGGTGCCATTTATGGATGGACTTCTTGATGAATCTACAGAATCTGTGTGATTATTTTTGTACCAGTCTAGATGATATGATTATCCCTTGGTGCTCCCCTGTTCACTTTCATAATGTTAAATTGGTCTCTGTCCAGAATATTGTTAGACCACATGGAGCAAATCCAGAGAACTTGTGCATTTCATGGTACCATTTCAGAAAACTTATGAACCTCTTCATGAATCCCTACAACTTGGATGGACATTTTAGTTCTTGTCTAGAAGATCTAATTATTCATTGACCCTCCTCTCATCCTTTCCATAATGTTAAATTGGTGTTGGTCCAGAATACTGTTAGACCATATGGTGCCAATGTAGAATGCTTGTTCCCTTCTTGGTGCCATTTCAGAATATTTATAGGCCTCTTCATGAATCCTCTTAATTTGGCAGGAAATTTTGGTACCAGTCCAGATGATCTGTTCATAGTGCTCCTTTCCTCCCTTTCCATGGGCATCTGCCCAGAATAATGCTAGACCATGTATTAATTATCCCAGAACTGATGCCAGTCTACAAGTTTCATTGGCTTCTTCATGATCTATAGAAAGTAGATAGGATTTTTGATGCTCATCCAGAATATTTGATGGTTTCTTGGTGCACCTTCAACCCCAAATATCCTTTCACAGATATTAATGGGCTTTCTGGTACAGATTTTTTGGAGTCTGCTATTCCACTTCAAAATTATTTTTTAGCTGGCTGAAGAATATTTCTTAGTGTCCATCCAGATAAAATAATGCCTTATTGGTGTTCATTACAGAACTTTCTAGCGTCTATCTAGGATATTGCCAGACTCCATTAAGCCATGTCAGGAACCCTGGAACAATTGGAGATGCCACCCAAATTATATTTTGGGCTTGTCATTTATGCCCTAGGGCACTAATCATTGTCTTTAAGCCTAATAGGTGTGCCTGAGTTTTGTTTTTTTTATTCTTGATCCTGTGTGTTTATTATCTTCCTTAGCTGTAAAGAGAAGTTTTTTGCTCAGACTGGGTACATTTTATTGGTAACATGTTGACCGAGTCAATATTTACAGAGGAATACTGAAGTAAGACTGTGGGGCTGGCTCACACCGAGAGACCTAAGGAAATTCTAAGCAGCTTTGTGTCCTTACAGAGCACAGAACCTCCAAACCCGCCCCCTGCTCCAGCACTGAAGGCACATCCCAGCCCCCTAGTGGACATGTTCAACCACACAGAGCAGCCAAAAGTGAGCTCGACCACTGAGAAGAAGGCCACTAAGGGTAAGTGTGTCTGGGGGTAGATGTTGAAAGGCTAAGCTGTCAAAGGTGGTGGTTTTCAGTCTTTTGAGCTGTACTGTGAGGTCAGAGCCAGACAAGCCCCTCCATCTTGTGATGCCTGTGAGAGCGGGCATTATTGTTCAAGCCAGTGGTACAGTGAGGAGCTCTGTAGTTCTGGGCTCGATAAACATCTAAAATATCTTTCAGTCTCATTTATTGCCAGGTGCAGTACATGAACTGATCTGGTTATTGATGGCAAAGCAAAATTGAGTCAGGCAACAGCAAGAGTGAAAGTGAGCTCTTCATCTTGCACTGTTTGTCTTATAGGTCCCAGAGATGATAGCAGTCTGCCCAGGTCAGTTTCCGTTGCCACCGGGTTGAACATGGTCAAGAGGCCCAGAGTGATGACCATTTTTCCTCACACTGCTGGCAGTAACAACACCCTTCTGAGCTTTCAGGATGGTGAAATCATCATACTCCTTACGCCAGAAGAGAAGGATGGTTGGCTGTATGGCGAGCACGAAAAGACCAAGAGGTAAGTGGGCACAGCTGGGTCTGAGAGGATGTGTGAATGTCCAGTAGAACATCGCAGGATGTGATAAAGGGAGGTCAATGACAGCCCTGAGACTGGTAAAACATCAGCAAAATATGCCGAGGTCACCACTAACTGAGTAGATGCACAGGTATCTGAGAACTGTCATTGGTTCAGAAGAAAAAAGGTGAATGAGGGCCATGGAGTCTAAATACCAGGAAGTAATGAAGCGAAGTACCATAGAATATGTATTGGCGTACTGGGGGGCAGTGAAACTAAATCCAATCTATAGGTGTACTGTTGGGCACTGATGGTAGGTGCCATAGAACATCTGCAAGGGTACTGGGGGCACTGACGCTAAATCCCTTGGAGCATCTATAGGGGTACTTTTGGGTACTTATGGTAGGGGCCATAGAACATCTACAGGGTAGTGGTGGGAACTGAAGAAAATATCCATGATACATCCGTGTACATATGAAGGGGCACTGAGGGTAATTCTACTGAAGCATATGTAGTGGTACAAGAGGCACTAAAAGTAAGTGCCATAGATAGTCTACATGGGTATTAGGAGATACTGAAGCTAAAACCCATGCATCCAATGGAACATATCCAGGTGTTCTTCTGAAACCTTGTAGGACATCTTCAAGGGTAATAGTGGTCCCTGGGGTTAGCCTAGAATGTACAGGATCCATTCTTCTTGCATTCTGTGGAAAATCTGTAAGAATGGTTGAAGTGGCCAGGTTAAGTCCTACGGACACTCCTCGAGGGTAATGGGAACCACTGTTCTGTCTCTGAGGAAATCTCAAAGGACAATAGGGGTCACCACTGATAAACCCAATATACCCAGAGGTCGTCATAGCAGGGGTCACCACTACTGCTAATGCTATTGAAAGGCACTTCTAAGTCCCTCTGAGTAACAGAAGTCAAACTTGCAGAGGGGGCACTGGTGATTTTGCTAACGCCACTCCACTAGACATGGTGGGCATCACTATGTCTTGTAGGGATAACAGTGGGCACAGCTCCACAAGCTGTATGATTAGTGTTTACAGTGCTGTGCAGTGTAGGCTCCATGATGGACTGGATAGATGATACCTACATGTGAAACAGAGAGCAGTGTGCCTCTCTCTGTGAATGGGGGAACTCTGGAAGCAACTTGAGAGGCCACATCAGGCTGAGGGAAACGTAGCATACAACTTGGTAGAGCCATATGTTTTTTGTGGCTGATGCTAAAGTTTGGCACACACAGTACTTGAGGTCACGTGGCTCTGGTGGTCTCAGAGTCCACACCTCAAGTGCTTTACTTTGTCCTAAAGTTAAACTAAAGGACCAAAGGGCAGAGACAAGAGGAGGAGTCACATGGCACTCTGACAGTCTTTATGGCCCAGCAGTCAGCTGATGAAGCAGCAGGTCCATCTGATGTTTACCAAAGTAACTCTAACTAAACTACAAGACCGTGTCTGAGTGATTTGTGACGCCTGCACCCCTGTGAATCAGCTGGACATGTGGCAGGGAGAAAGTGTACAACTTTGTAAATTTTTTGAGTGGATGAGAATCGGAGAAGCTGGGATTCCTAAAATCCTGAGGTTTCAGTTAACAAGTGTGGGTGCCAAGGTGGACAGACTGGCATCCCGACTAGAAGGAAGGGTGGTTCCTTATTCAGACGGGAGGCCATAAGGGAAGGATATGGATGGACAGGCACCCTGCCCAGGGTAGTTGCAGATACCTTTCCTGGCAGGGAACACATACCAGAAGGATGGGGAAGAACTGTCTGTTGGGGCTATGAAGACCCCCCGTATGTCAGATGACAGCATCAATCAGGTAGAGTTCCCATTTGTACAACCATGGGGCACTTTGGGAATTTTAGTCCTGATGGACAGCCCTGTTGGTGTATGTGGGTGCCACCAGTAGGAGCTGTGGGGAGTGGACTCACACATTTCAAGGAAATTCAGCCTGACCCGGAAGTGCTTCCAGGGTGTAATCATGTGACACCAGAAGTACTCCTGGGTCTGGCATAAAAGAAGCCACTCATCTTCATCCAGGTGAGTTGGCATGGGGATGTGGAGGACAGGGCTTGCATGGAGGAGAGTAGATGAGATTTAATGTATGAACTCAGCTTGTGAGTAATTTTATGAAGAAAGATTTTATTCTAATTAAATTCAATTTACATTTGATCCCTTGGCTGTGTATGTACACTGTGGCTGGAGTCTGAGGCCCAGTAGCGCCCCCTGTCTGTCACACAAAGTCACGCCACCTCTCCAGGACAGCTGCATAGCTGCCTGCACTATGAGGTGGTCAACATGCTTGCTGGACCCATGGACCCTTAATCAGCCAGGAGGTGTTGAAGCCAACGCCTCTGTGGCCTCGCGTTCTCGCTGTTAGAAGACACTCAGCCAATTCCTGGCAGCTGGTGAGTTGCTTGCCCTCTAGCATTACATTCTTTATCCGCTGGTCACCTCTGTGTTTCTCTCATTCATGCTAGTGCCCCCACTTAATGCCCTTCTGGGGGATTCAGCACACATTCAGAGACCACCACACTGTTGTCCATCCACTTTTGTCTTTGTCTGCCTCTCCTCCTTTTGCCTTGGACCATTCCTTGAAAGATTGTCTTAGAGAGGTTCTCGGATCTTGTGGCATGACAATACCACTGTAGCTTCCTCCTCTTTACTATCGTGAAGGGGTCTTTCTTTGTAATGCAATGGATATCCTCAGTTGAAGTGTGAAAATCCCAAAACAGTTCTGTAGCACCTCATCTCCACTGCTTGGATTTTTGGCTGCAGTTCTGCTTTCAGGGTCTAGGATTCACATGCATATAGAAAGACTGAAAGGACCAGGGCACACCATCCATCCATCCTTCGATCTATTCATTTTCTGCCACTGACCCTGGTCTGAGTCACAGGGGTAGCATTCTGAAAAGGAAAGTTATTGGCATTGGTGGTCATACAACCCCTGGCAATATTCTGTCCATCTCATTGTAGTCCATCAGGCACTTTCCATCCTTGCTCCAAATGCTGCTAAGCCACGACTGCCTGGTGTTGCAAGATCTTCAACAATCTGGAATGCCATTTCAGAAATGAACGCATTTGTGTCTTTCAGGAGAGGCTGGTTTCCGTCCTCCTACTGCAGACCCTTCACTGAGCAAGCCGAGGACAACAGGTATGGCATCCCAGTGCCTCCAACTGCTTCAGAGTGGTTGGTCTCTATGCCTTCGTGTGCCCACCAAGTAAAGACTCTTTGCTTTGACTGAATTTTCCCTGTCCATTTCAGAAGCTCTGTACCCGTGCGCAGCGTCAGCACGGCCAACCTGGTCAATCAGCAGAGTAACAGTATGATTCTGCCACCTCCAGACTACGAAGAATCATCTTCTCCAGTCCGAACCACTGAGGTCAACGCTGTGCCGCCCCCGCCTGCATACTCGGTAAGAGCCCACGGGGCCGGCCCTGCTATTCAGCTCAGATGACAGATGTTTGCTTTCCTGCTATTCACTTACTCGGTGGTGACATTATTTTTATGTTTGACTTTCTCTCTATCTCCCTCTCTGCTTTGGCTGGACGAGGGCACCTTGTAATAACTGAAGCTTTACATCTCCTCGTTTTGGCTCACGTCAGGCAGAACTAACACTGCCGAGTCAGTGAAAGCAAAGGCGTCCGTGACGCCTCTTAACTGAGACTTTTGTTAATAGCTGGATACTTATGAAATATTCATGAAGTGACAAACGTAGAGAAAAGACACTTGGGTGGAGAGCGGGCGGGGGTTCATTTGAAAAGCCTGAGAGTTTGAACTCTGGGAGACTGAGCTTGCCCAATTCCAGAAATGCAATTCTGTGTACTCACCATGTTTAGAATTTGGCCACATTGTAAAATCCTGCAGTTAGTGCTACAGATCCCATCAGATTTTAGTATCCTGCACCTTTACCATCTGAAAAAATAAGAGAGACAACTGTACACTGTGCTGTCTGACCATGTCATATTTTAGTGTCCTGCAGGTTTACCCTTTAGTAAAACAGAAGTGACAAGACTTCATAGCTGTGCACGGCCAGAGTAGTCTGACCCTGTCGGATTTTAGTGTCCTGCAGGTTTAACAGCCAGAAATAAAATGAATTGAGGTCTCACAGTTGTGTGCGGCTGTTTGCTCCTGTAGTCTGATCTTGTCTGATGTTAGTGGCCTGCAGTTTTCCACTCTTGTAGTCTGACGCTGTCCACTTGTAGTGTCTTGCAGCGTGATACTTGCTGATCTGCTTATTCCACAGCTTTACCTTAATGGTCTTTAATTCGGTCGCATTTCAGTATCAGGTGGGCACTTTACACCTTGAAGTCTGACCCTGTTCGATTTTAGTATCCTGCAAATATCCCATCTAGAGATTTTACAATTATATGCAGGTCTGTCTCTTCGTATCCTGCTATGTTTTATTATCTTCTCTTTTCCTGTGACAGTTTAATATGCAGCAGCTTTACATATGACCAGACTGGACTGCTGCACTTCCAGTATCCTCTATACATTCTAGAAATTGCCATCTTGTCTCCCAGTTGAACAGTTGTATCTTGATGGAAAGGTGATCTGGTCACACTGTAACACCGTGCATCCCTACTTAAATGGCTGGTCCTGTCATATTTTAGTGTCCTGCGGCTGTACCACCTCAGATTCAGATTGTGAGTTGTGTTATATGGACTGTCACCCTGACATAATTAAACATTCTTCAACTAACCCTTCAGAAGTTGGATCTTATGTGATCTTGAGGTTGTATTCAGTTTTATATTTGTTGTGTCCGACCCTGTTCTGTGTTACTGTGTTGTGGCCTTACACTCTTGCACTCTGACCCTGTCCAGTTTTAGTGTCCTGCTGCGCGATGTCTTCTAATCTTCCCATTCCAAAGATTTATCTCAGCAGTCTTTTAATTCATTCACATTGTAGTATAGTTGCTCTTCATTGTTTGGAGTCTGACCCTGTTAGATTTTAGAATCCTACAGGTTTACCTTCTAGAAATCAAATCCTGTGAGACTAAGTGTTTTATGCAGATCTGTCTCTCTAGATCCTGTTCCATGTTACTATTCTGATTTTAGTGTCCTGCAAGCTTACCATCTAATAAAACAGGCGTGTGAAGAGTTCACAACTGTAAACAGACACAGTAGTCTGATCAAGTCATACTTTAGTGTCCTGCAGGGGTAACAGCCAGAAATAAAATTGTTTCAGTTCTCACAGTTGTATGCAGCTGTTTGTTCCCATTGTCTGAGCCTGTCCAGTTTTGGTGTCCTGCAACATGACAACATAGAAATCAATCCCTGGCCGACCTCCATGTTTAGCAGCTTTATCCTAATGGTCTTTAATTCAGTCACATTGTAGTATCTTGTCGCTCCTTCCTTCTTGAAGTCTAACCCTGTTAGATTTTAGTATCCTACAAATTTACCATCCTGTGAGATTTAAGTATTGTATGCAGATTTGTCTCTCTAGATCCTGTTCCATTTTACTATTCTGCCTGATCCTGTGACAGTTTAGTATACTGCATACAACCCCAGGATTACACAAGATCTTATTAATAATATTAAAATATGACAGGATGAGACTCTGGAGTGTGAAGAGATAAAGGTGCATACGATGTGATTTTGAGAGGGTACGGCTGTAGGATACCAAAATAAGACAGGATCAGACTCCATGGAAGGCAGTGGTGCAAAGTGTAACAGTTTGACCAGATCACTGGCCAACAAGATAAAGTTGTAGAACATGGAGATCAGACATTTGTGACTGCAAAAATGTCATGTTGCAGGAAACTAGAATTGGACAGGATCAGCCGCCAAAAGTGTCAAGGCCTAACAAGGTAAAACTCAACAGGATCAGCCATCAGAAATGTAAAACTACATACCATCACAAGATCAGACAAGATCTATCTTTGAAATTAAAATGTAACATAATGAGACTCCAGAGTGTGAAGAGGGAAATCTGATTTGAATGTGATATAACTGCAGGACTTTAAAATATGATAAGATCAGACTCATTTAAAGAGGATTTGCATAATATTACAGTGTGGCTGAATTAAAGAGCATTAACATAAAGCAGCAGAACAACGGAGACCAGATAGAGTCGGATTTCTAAGCTGTCGTGTTTTAGGGCAGCACTCCTGGTCCAGGTCAGGCCGTTAGAGTGATGACAGGATCAGATACCACAAAGATAAAACTGCACAGAACCACAAGATCACTCAAGATCTAACTTCTAGACAGTTCATTTGCTGATTATTAACATTTAACAGGATGACCATCCAGACTGTAAGAGATGAAGCCACATATGCTCATGACATCTCATACAATCTTATTCTGAGGTGGTGCAGCTCCAGGATGCTAAAATATACAGTATATTGCAGTGTGTTACAGTTTGACCAGAGCACAGGCCAACATGATAAAGCTTTACAATTAGGAGAAAAGAAGGCCATTTCTAGAACATAAAGGTATGGGGGGCTGGAAATGGAGTGGACTGCTCAAGTTTAAAGCCACAGCATACTACACCTTGCCACCTGATCACAAAAAGTAAAGCTGCACACCATCATGAGAACTTGGATACTTTGATTTCTAGACGGGACACTCGCAGGATAGTGAAATGCAACAGGATCGGAAGAGACAAAGCTGCTTACAATCTCACAGGATTAGGTTTCTTGACAGTAAATGTGCGGGATACTAAAATCTGACAGGGTCAGACTTCAAGGTGAAAAGAGATGAAAGACTGAAAGACCATTAAGATAAGTCTGTAGACTCGGAAGATCAAGATAGGGTTCTGTTTTCTAAAGTGTCATGATGCAGGGCACCAGAATCGTTCAGAATCAGACTGCAAGAGTGGCAAACCACAACACAGGGTCAAGACACCACAAAAATCAAACTATATACAAGATCACACAAGATCTAATGCTCACACGGATACATTTTAGATTATTAAAGTTTTGCAGAATGAAATGTCGTCGTGTAAAGGAGGTAGAATGCAGAATAACGAGATGTGTCAGGATCAGACCGTTAGCATTCAAAACCACAAGAGGACGCCTGTTGGGGGCAGGTGCCTGGGCGCTGACCTAGTAGGACATCTAAGCCAGTAGGTAAGCAAGCTGCAGGACAATAATGACCGAAAGGATTCCACTCCTGTGCGGTCAAATGCAGAACCGAGGGATACAACAGGATCAGGCTACCGTAATTAAAACCACTGCAGGCTAAGATCTTACAAACTCTAATTCCTATTGGTCAGAGCTACCCCTGCACTGACTGACAGTTCAGACCCCCTAGTAGGTACAAAAGCTGGAGGTTATTAATGAATGATGGGATCTGACTCCTTTATGGTAGGTAAAAGTTGCAGAATACTGGAATTGAACAGGGACAGACACAAATCTCATGGATCAGGCTTCACACAGATAAAGTTGTGTATAATCACAGGATCAGACATGGTCTAATGCATAGGCAGTTTAGGAGCTAATAAACTGACAGGAATTCCTCCTGATCTCCCTGTTCTACAGATTTATCTTGTGTGCCCGTGACACCGGTCACACGATAACACCCTGCAATCCTAACTTCTTTGGAGTCTGATCCTGTCATATTTTAGCATCCTGCAACTGTACAATTTCAGAATCGGATTGCGTTCGATCTCTTGAACATATGCAGTCCACACTGTCATTCTGTCAAGTTTCAATACCCTTTTCTGCCTGTGTATTAGACCGTGTCTGATCTTATGATTATATGCACTTTTATCTGTGTGAAGCCTGATCCATGAGATTTGAGTCTGTCCCTGTTCAATTCCAATATTCTGCATCTTTACCTACCATAAAGGAGTCAGATCCCATCATTCATTAATGACCTGAATCTTTTGTACCTACTAGGAGATCTGGGTCTGTCAGTCAATGCCAGGGTAGCTGTGACCAACAGGAATCAGAGTTTGTAAAATCTTAGCCTGCAGTGGTTTTAATTACAGTAGCCTGATCCTGTTGTATCCCTCGGTTCTGCATTTGACCGCACAGGAGTGGAATCTTGTCAGTCATTAATGTCCTTCAGTTTACTTACCAACAGACTTAGATGCCCTAGTAGGTCAGCGCCCAGGCACATGTACCCAACAGGCATCCTCTTGTGGTTTTAAAAGCTAACAGTCTGATCCTGACACATCTCACTATTCTGCATTTTACCTCCTTAAAGGAAGTTTGCACAGCAGAGACTCAGAACTCTGTCGAAGCTCACAACCTACTTTCTGAGCCATGTCCTGAATTATTTATGAACCTCTCCGTTTCTCTTTCACGCGGCCTCGGCAGCAAAACTTCCCTGATACAGAGAATGATTACGCACATCTGAGATGCGGGTGCTAGCAGCTGCCACTATGGAATTACTCTCTGAGGTGAATGAGACACCGTGGCTGTCCTACCTGTGAATGACACTCTGACCTCTTCAGATGAATAGTGAGGATCTGGTGAGACGCTGACACATAATGCCTGCCGACTACAGCAAGGAATAGAAACTGGAGCGCTGTGAGAAACGCAGTGCCAGAGTCAAGGTGGCAAGAGGCACAGAGCAAGAGTCACATCCCAGAGAGAAGCACGCGTTCATAGTATAGTTTGATAATGGAAATCCCCCTTTTATGGAGGTAATGGAGATACCCCTTGGTATCTTAAGAATGAGGAGAAGCCATCCATAGTATTTTTAAAAAAGAGAGATGGTTCTGAGTACTTCCTGTACCCATCTGTCACTCATGTATTTATGGAGTGTTTGGTAGAGTTGACAGTGTTATCATTGTCCAAGAGCACCATGCATGGCAGTGCCCACAGCTGGCTGGTTTGGGCCTCATGTGATTAGACGGCAGCGTAAAGTTTAGCAAACCAGTCAAGCCCTTCTAACGACTGGCCAGCATGCTGGGTAAAAAAAACCTGCGCCATGTGAGGACGGGCAGCGTTAATAACTGGGGGCCTCATGGAGAGTGAGAGCCAGACCACCAGCGAGTGGGCATTGCTGGACAACCTCAATAAGGTTTGTGTTCTGCTCATGTGCTGCCCCCTGCTGGATGGCTTTCTTTCATATCTATCTATGTATCTATTAAAATTTTTATCTCTTATATAGTGCCTTTCATATCCATCTGTCTAGTGCCTTTTATATCTACTATCTGTCTACTATATAGGCCTTTAATGTCTATGTATATCTGCTATATAGTGCCTTTCATATCTGTCTGTGGCATAGTACCTTTCATATTTATTTCTCTGTTTTATAGCACTGTTACTATTTATTATATAGTGCCATTCAAATATATTTATATATCATGTATTGCCTTTCATATCTATTACTATATAGTGCATTCATATATATATGTCTGTTATATAGTACATTTCATATATATCTGTATATGATATGGTACCTTTAGTATGTATTTAGGTAAATTATATAGTGCCTTTCATATTTATCTATTTATCATGTAGTGCCTGTCATATTTATTATACTGTACATTTCATATCTATCTCTTATTTGGTGCTTTTCCTATATCAGTTTATTATATAGTGCCTTTCATATCTGTCTGTGATACAGGGCATTTCATATCTATTTATATGATCTCTATTTCATAATGCCTCTCCCATCTACAGGTATTTTAAAAAGGAGCCTTTTATCTCTACATACACCTCTATTTTATACTGCCTTCCTAACTATTATATAGTGCCTTTCATTTCTACCTGTTATACACGGCATTTCATATGTATTTATATGATCTCTATTTCATAGTGCCTTTCCTATCTGTCTTTTATATAGTGTCTTTCATATCTATCTGTTATATAGCACCTTTTTTATTTGTTTTTGCTTTATACTTTGAAAACAGCATATCATTGACGTATTGTGGCACCAGCTGATTGGCACTGCCATTTGGCTGTTTTTTATTTGGGCACTGCCAGCTATGAGTATCCTTTAAGCTGATGTGCACTTCAGCAGACGTGAGTCGCCCTTTGGCAAAGCTGTTCCTGGTAGCACTATGTTGTGTTCAGGTGCTTCCCCCTGCTGGCTGAGAAGCAGTACTGCCGTAAAAGTCTGTAGTAATGAATGAAGGTCTGTAGGCAGCTTCACATGCGAGCCTCTGCCCCTCAGCCCCTGACCTAAATGTTGTTTTTCAGGGAGGAGTTGGTAGTGCAGCCCGAGTTTAGTTGCACGATGTTTAACTTTATGTTGATGCTCGGATAGCACCGAGCTCTGTGCTACTGGAAATGAACTCGAGCCGTCGTCGTGTGAGGCCAGAGCACTGCCATCTAAGCACCAGTGAACTCAGAGAAAGAAACCCCTCAACTCAACAGGCTAAAACGAATGTACTCTGCACTCTTAATCCGTAGGTGGTCCGAGTGACAGCACACAAACGACAGGGGCAGCGTCCAGGCAAATGACTAGTAAGGTCCACCCCCCACCATAAGGGTGGGATTGATAGCAAGAAGCACAGGGTGAAGGCAGAGAGGTTTAAAAGAAGATGTCTGTCTTTGATTGCAGAGGTGGAACGTGAAGCCTCGAGGTGGGGTTCCCATCAGGCACTGCTGCCCCCTTGATGGCACCCCTCACTTTAAGTTGGTTTTCTGAGTCCCTCGTTGTGCACTTGTCAATAATGTTGGGGTCTCTCTCAGCAGATAGTGCCTTGCATATCTGTCTACTACTAGCCGAGTAAATCCGTGCTATACAAAGCTTGGGGTCCTAGAAACTCCTGAAATTGTCAAAAAAAAAATTGAAATGTAAAGATGTCAGGTGATTGAAAGGAACAACTCTGGGCGTCTCTATCCTGGGAGGATTCGTTTTACCGACGTGCTCTCATCATTTGTTATTAGCGGCTAAGCGAGTTTGAGCCCTTACCCCGACTCCACCTCTCACTTCCGGGCCGGACAGACAGACACACACACACTTCCACATGTAAATGTTTATATATAAGATATAGTGTCTTTCATATCTATCTGTTATGTAGTGCATTCTGTATCTATTTGTGATAAAAGTGCCTTTCATATATATCACTTTCATGACTGTCTATTTATGAAACAGTACCTTTCATATACAATGCAATTTCAGATACAATTTTGTATAGCACTCTTCATTGACCTATACCTCTATTTTATACTGCCTTTCCTATCTATTATATAGTGCCAATCATAACTATTCATTTATCATACACTGCCTTTCACATCTATCTATCTATCTATCATATATCCATCCATCCATCCATCCATTACCCAACCCATTATATCCTAGCTATAGGGTCACAGGGGTCTGCTGGAGTCAATCCCAGCCAACACAGGGCGCAAGGCAGGAATCAAACCCCGGGCAGGATGCCAGCCCACCGCAGATATATCATATAGTACCTTCAAATCTATTTATCTGTTTTATAGTACCTTCACATCTATCTATCTATCTATTTATTTATTATATAGTGCCTTTCACATCTACCTCAATCTATGATAGAGTACCTTTCATTCCCAGCAGGCACTGTTGCCCCTTTGATGGCACTCCTCAGTTTAAATTCTGAGTGTCAAACCTGTTAACAGCCCCCCTTGATGCATCTTCCACTGGTCACCCATATGTTTTTGGGTCTTTCCCTTGGTCCATTTTAGGACCCCCTTCCTATTCTTGATGAATGGGACAATCCCCTCAAGGGTTGGGTTCAGTGGACCCTCCCCAGCATTCCCGTCATTCCTCCGTCCAACCAATGAGAGCTCCACTAGGCTGCCCTCTTATCACTCTGGGTCTCGTTTGTCACAGGGGTACAGTCCTGCCTTCCCACTCAGTGGCTCCTTCTTAAGCTTGTTCACTGTTGTGCTGCCCCCTGCTGGTTGGTGGTGTTTGATTACAGCTACAATTGCCACCAAGATTTTTCTTACCCTGTCATGCTGGGGGAATGCAACTCATCCACTCGCATTTAATGTACTTTGAGGTTTGTTGGCACTTGTTGCTTTTAATAATCTTCTTTTTTTCTTTGTTTTTAGGGCGCAGAACAGAATGGCATCGTAAAACCACCTTTTCTTGGGTGAGTACAGCTGTCTGTGCTTTTGCAGAACTGAACATCAAATTGTATTCAGGAGCAGTGGGCCATACTAGCTGTTTTTATCCCAGTGCTGCCTCCCAGTGGTTTGATTTGAGTAGTGCAGTTTTTTGAGGTTCATATCCCTGTGGTGCCTCCTGCTGCCTGGAGTTGATCAGTGCAGTTTTGAGGTTCCTGCTTCAGTTGTGGCATCTAGTGGTCAGAGCGGAGTACTGCACTTTAGGATGTCCATCCCAGTTGTGCCTTCTGTTATTTAGAGTTTAATGGTGTAGGTTTTGGGTTCACATCCTAGAGCAGCCCCTACTGGTTGGTGTTTAGTAGTGCAGCTTTTGGGTTCAAATCCTAGTGGTGCCCCCACCACCGGGCTAAATTGCAATGTCTGAAGTTCCTGTCCCTCTTATGTCATCTACTGGCTGGAGTTGAGCCTTGCCATATTTGGGGGTCTTGTCTCAGTGCTGCCTCCCATTGGTCTGAACTGAGTACTGCTGTTTTTGAGGTTCGTATCCCAGTGGTGGCCCCTAGTGGCTGGATCTGAGTATTGCGCCTTTGGGGTTTTAATTCTAGTGTTGCCTCCTATTGGTTAGAATTGAATGGTACAGATTTTGAGTTCATATCCAAGTGGTGCCTCCTACTGGCTAGAACTGTGCAGTATTTTTTAATTATCAGAAAAAGTAATCCAGAATTTTTATCTGAATGCTGCATCTGAGTTTCAGGAGTTGCATTAGCGCAGGTCTGGGGTTTCATCTCTCAGCATGGCCTTCCGCTGGCCAACATGGCTTGAGTGTTGTATCTCAGCAGTACCTAGGGCTGGTTAGAGCTCAGCAGTGTGATCTAGTGGCTATGAGGAGGGTGGGTTCAATTTCTTTGCTCCCCTCTGTGCCAGCTGTTGGTGGGACTGAAGATGTACACGTTCAGGTTCCTACTGGCTGATACTGGAAAGTGTCCTCTAACACTGATGGTGGGGATTTGAATCCAATTAAGTGTCACCTGCTAAAAAGAAACTGAAGTGTCAACTAGCAAGTGCAAAATCTCATGTGGCAGTGAGTAGCCCAGTGGTGCCACCTACTGTCTGATGTTGAGCTGGTGCCCTCTGAGAACCGCTGGATGGGGTGTTGAGTTTAAATCAAACTCATGCCTTCTACCAGCCTGGGCAGGAGTGCAGTTTTACCCCTAATGGCTGAGGTGGTGTATTGCAGTTTTAATGTTTCTGTCTCAGTGCTGCCCTCATGGACTGAAGCAGTGAAGTGCACTAATGATGTTTGTAGCTCAGTGCTACCCCCACTGGCAGAGGCAAAGCACTGCAGCTTTAATATTTGCAGCTCAGTGTTGCTAAAGCAGAGGACTGTAGTTATGATGTTTGTATTCCAGTTCTGCTCTCCTTCAGGTTTAGGCCAAGAATTGCAGTTTTAATGTTTTCATCACAACGATACCCCCACTGGTTGAAGCAGAGAACTGCAGTTTTGATGTTTGCATACATAGTTTTGTCCCACAATGGCTGAACCTGAGAGTTGTGGATTTAATGCTCGTATCCCAGTACCACCTTCTTCTGGTTTAAGCCAGTCTCGGTGCCGCCTGCTGGTTTAATGCTCATATCCCAGTGGCACCTCTGCTTCCTGAGTGTGAGTAGCATATTCTAATGGTCACAAGATGGAGTGTGGAGTTTACATATCAGAGTTCCAGTGGTTATGGAGCAAAATGTCCTGGTCTCCCGGGTACAAGAGAGGACTAATAGTTGGCGTTGGTGGGGGGGGTATGGGGGGGTTGCTGTCACTCGGAGAAATAAGATTTTCTGAAAGCTGTCTGGGAGATCGCTAAGCAAGTCTACAAAGTGGCAGAAGTGACAAATTTGTGAGGAAATCAAGAGAAAAGCCAAGCAAAATGACACCTTGTACATTGATTAAATCTTGCCTGAAGAAGGGGCCTGAGTTGTCTCGAAAGCTTGCATATTGTAATCTTTTTAGTTAGTCAATAAAAGGTTGGTCAAAACATTCATAATGGCTTACACAGTACAACACCCTAGTACTGAGGAAATCAATAAACGGAGCATCCATGTGGATTTGGGTGGGCACTGCCCAGGCATGCAGGGGTTGCCATGGTCCATGATGGCAGAGCCAATGTTAACTTTTTTCTCTCTCTCTCTCTCTTCACAGTGGCGGCAATCCCTTTGCCACCGTCAAGCTGCGCCCCACCGTGACAAATGACCGGTCAGCCCCCATTATCTGAAAACTGTGCCACCTGCTGGACACCTGGAGATTTGCAGGACTACACAAAACTGTCTCGTCGTACTTGTGTGAGGAATAAAACAAATCCAAAGAGTTCTACCTTTTTTTTAAAAAAATGTATATATATATATTTTCAAAATTGAAAAAAATGCCTATATGTATAACTCCAAAGCGAGGTTTTCGCAGGTGCTGGTTTGAGTGAAATGGTCAGCCACGAGTGAATCTCCACAGCCTGGCCAGCCTTACTAGACTAGCACTTTGATTTCTTATCGTCCCACCTTTATGGACCCCCGAGGCTCCTGGAAAGCAAAATGAGGCCGTCGTCACGTAGTCCTCCTCGACTATTCCCCTGAAGAGGGTCCGGCTTCTGGGATGCTGGCAGGTCTCCCTTTTTCCCCCCATTTTTTTTTAAATACACAAATACTTGATTGCTCTGTAGCCGGCCAAAGGCTCGTTGGAGGGATGAAGCCACGTGGACCTTTGCTGGTGCAGATTAGGAGCAGCGTGCAATAATTCCTATCTCTCATTACATGCCCTGTATTTGAGCACAATAAAGCCTTTACTGATTTTACCAGCAGAGGGCGCTGTTGTTTCTTTTTTTTTTTCGTTAAGCCGACGTCTCCTCCGCCGAACGCGCGGGTGTCGCCATGGTAACAAGCCGAGCACGCTTCTCTTTTCCCGGTCGCAGATTCTACTTCTTCACACTAAAGTCGTGCGTGTTTGTGACCAACAGGAAGCCCACTGTTTAACGTCTGGAGTGGCTGCAATATTACTGTAAGCTTTCTCCGAAAAAAAGTTTGTGTTTTAAATTGGTGTCCATAGATGTGCCTGGAGAAGCAGATCATCTGTAAAGATGAAAAGCTTCTGCTCTGCTGTACCACCGTGCCAGCGCACTCGGAGCCCTTTTTGGGATGTGTCAGCTTGTGCTAAAATAATTTCAGTTCATTTATCCCCCTCTTCAGACAACATTTAACACCTCAGAATGACAAAGCAAAAACGGGAGTTTAAAAAGTTTTGCAAATTCGTTAAAAACTAAGAAACACGCGGACCCCCCGGTCCTCACAGTAAAGGGCGGTTCATACTAAGCAAGATGAACTTTTCCATTTTGGCCACAGATTCTTTGGTTACTATCAGACGGTGGTCTCATTACCAATGTAACCTCCGCAAGTCGTGCTGTTCAACTAAAACTATGCAAGGATGGAAAGGCAATGTTAGCCCATGAGCAGAGGTTGTGAGAATTTGACGATCTGTCGGTGTACATTTCTCTGTCGCTGTCGCTGTTCTCGTCTTGTGTTATCATGGAGAACGTCCGACACATCATTGTGCCTTAGTATTAGCCAGCGGCTCAGTTCTCAGTTTCACCTCTCGCCGTTGTTTGGCACTAAAGTGCCTCCTGTGTTCTGCTTGACCCTCAGCAGATGTCGCCACTCGAGTTCAGTGTGTGGCAGTGTATTTTGTGACCATGAGGATCGCTTTGGTGTGAGGACATGAGCACAGGTCACTTTGTGCAGACACTTGTCTGTCCTTGCAGAGAAGGGGCGTGTCTAAACTTGGGCGGGTTATACATTGAACCCCGCCTCTAATTCACAGTCCAGCTGAGCTCCACTTTGGTCTGGTAAGACATGACCTGCACACAGATGAGGACAATGACACGTTTGTGTCATTCGGTTCACTGGACAGTCGTCGTTATTTGACTTAGATACCCTCCCACAGCCCTAATCTTACCCAAAGTGTAACTGGGCGTCTCACATTTACAGTCGAGGGAGCCTGACAACTGGCACCACGAGCGGGTGGAATGGGGCATGGTATCTGTGGGTGGTGGGCGGGGTTAAACTAACTCAACCCATGCTTAGCCACGCCCCATTCCACACACTGCAGCGACGGGTACTCGGTCTTTGTCGCTGGTGCATTCTGTTTCCTATACTTGACGCTCAGTAGATGGCGCTGCTGTTCTTCTTCTTGCTATAAGTGGTCTCCGCAATGTGCTTTAGGCTCAGCAGCTGTCACTGCTGTTCTTCCCTTTCTGCCATCTCACTGTCTCAAGTAGTTCTACCAAAAGTTTTTGCTTCACCAGTGCACATCATGTCATGGACTTTCGATTAAGACCAAAATCAAGATTCTCGCCCCACGACACAAATGGACACAACCCTTAGCAGTTTCTATATCTATACTAGCTGTTGAAATCTTAAGTAATTGGCAGAGACTTTAGTGTTATGGTTTGCAGCTCACTATCTACAGAAATAGATGTTGGAATGCATATAGTGATAAAATGTATTGTATGTAATTCCAACAGGTGGCACACCATATTTATAGTAATGCATTTTATTTCTACAAATGTTTGTGATGCACCATCTGTTGGAATGACAGAGGCATACCAACCAGATGGACACACAGATACGTGTGAACATACATAAAACTGAACTATCCCATCGAAACACATATTCTGACCCTTGACTCAGTACTTAGCTGTGGCAGCGATTCCAGTCTGGAGTCTTCTCGGTTTGCAACGTCCGGCTTCACACGCCTGGATGTGCAGATGTTTTTTGCCATTCTTCGCTGCAGATCCTCTCACGGTCTCTCAGGTGGGTTAAATACCCTCGGTGGGCAGCTGTGTTGAGGTCTCCGCAGAGTTCATTGATGAGGTTCAAGTCCAGCCTCTGGCTGAGCCACTCAACAGCATTCAGAGTTGCCACTGAGGGGCTTCCGTGTTGCTTCAACATCTCCAGCGTTGCCCCGGCAGAGGTCCAGGATTCTCTGAGCAGGTTCTCATGAAAGGGGATCTCCCCACTTTGCTCCATTCAGCCTGATGCTGCCACCATGCGTCACTGCTGACGTGACATTGTGCAGTGATGAGCCGTGCCTGCCTCCTTCCAGATGTGACACCACCCTCGTTTTCATCACCCCAGAGAATCGCGTTACTAACGCCGAGAGTCCTTTAGTTGCCTTTTTGCAAACATCCTGCAGGCTTCCATGTGCCTTCGGGTGAGGAGAGGCTTCTGCTTGGCCGCTCTGCCAGTATGAGCCCAGACTGGTGGGTGGAGTGCTGCTTGTCCTTCTGGACGTTTCTCCTTCGTCCAGCGTGATGAGAAGTTCCTGGTCACCTCTCTTACCAAAGCCCGTTTCCCCAGATTGCCCACTTTGGCCAGGTGGTCAGCTTCTAGGTAAGTGCTGGTTGAATTATGGAGGTCACAAGTGCTCTTGGGCACCTTCAATGCTTCAGCATTTTTTTTTTTTTCTCTTTCTGCCCCTCGCCACGGCCCCCTCTCTGACCACACGGCTCAACTGTGGAAGCTTCTAGAGAGACAGCCGTGTTCCTTTCTTGGTAAGTTCAGCCAAGTGAATTGACCTCAGGTGGACTCCAAACACCTCAAGGATGATCAACAGCACGGGGTCCACCTGAGCCAAGGCCTTGTGTTTACTCGGCCAGTAGGCATCCCGCCTGAAGCCAAGGCCAGGATTGAGATGGGGGTCCATCTAGGAAAAGCTGGGGTTGTCGCAGGAAGAGGAGTCGATGAGGCCAATAGGGGGCGGTAGCCCTGTGGTCCGAGTGCAGTGACGGTGACATTGTGCTGTAAATATGGTGCCGCCCCAACTGTGGTTATAAAGGGTACCTGGGCATCCTTCATAAGGAGTAAGGTGTACCCCAAAGTCTGGGCTAAGTTGCCCACCATGGCCGGCCACCCCATCTCTCTTTCCCCTTGACCATCCAATAGCTAATCGATGGTTGGTGTACTGGCACAAGAATAGCTGCCATCATATTGGTGGCTGAAGTGATTGATAAATTCAATGCCAGGTAGCAGATGGGCATATTGGCACCCCTCACCACATTAATGCCTCACCACAGAATGTGCCTTCAGTCCCCTGGTGCCCAGGCTCTGTTAACAGATTGAACTTTGCTAATGTGCAACCTGAACCTTGGCGAGAAATCACCCAGTGCCCTTCACACCAACTGGGTGGTCACGAAGCCGGGGTCTCCAAGTCATTATGCAGCAGCTTAGTCAGTTGAGTTACCGTGTTGCAGAACTGCACTTGTGAGGGGGTCTCACATTACACAGCAGGGTCTGCACCTCATCACAGAATGGCACATGCCCTGTGAACCAACAGTGGGCTGAGAAATGCGCTATATAAAGACAGACAGGCATACCTAACCGAGTGAGTATTAGCAAGCAAAAGGAACGCCACACATACTTTGGGTATGGCCTGCCAAGCGAGGCTGCACAAAGTGACTCAACTCCCATAATGCACTCACGTGACAGCCCAGTCTTGCCCACCCATAGCTGGGTTGGCACATGAGATGCCCCCACATGGACACACGCCACTGAACAGAATACGTCAGACAGTTGGTGCTGCAAATTGTCTTATTTTTTTATTTACATTTAGAAAAGTGTATTCTGCATTCATCATGGTGTGCGGTGGGTGGCCCGTGTGCCAGGGTGATCCAACACGACCGACATCACCGCAACCGTAAATAAGCGGCGACGCCACTCGTCAGACGAGCGATTGTCCATCAGTCAGGAAGGAGAAGGAATCAGTTCAGCCACCTTACCGCATATCAAGTGGCCCAGCTATGCCAACTCTAGGGGGTAGGAGTTGGGGGGTGGGTGGCGACACTGGGTATGTTATTTTGGGCCGGATTTGCACATTTATATTAACGCCCCAGTGGCCACTCCACTGGAATGAGAAGCACAAACAAAAAAAAAAAAAAGACAATGCCACTCTGCCAGCCCACATGGGCACCACAGAGTCATGCCCAGGAGGGATGGCAGGGAGATGGGGTAGGTACAAGTATATAAAATAACAGAAAAGTCTCCCTCCAAGATGGCACAGTGCATCTGTCACAATAAGGGAAGCTGCAGGTGAGTGCGTGCCAAGCATCGTCTTATTAAAGTTTCTCTTGTTTGGAAAGGCACCATGGACCAGGGAGGCAGCTGGCACGGCTACATTACAAGTAACTCCAGGTTGGCACACCTGCCACCAATTCATTTCTCATGCAAAAAAAAAAAAAAGTGAATTCCTGCCAGTCAAAGTTGCGATGCAGGACTGTGGGCGTACGTGCTTGCGTGGCATTGGCACGGGCATCATCAACATACAATCAAGAGTATAAAGAGAAAGAAAATCTTTTTTTTATAGATATATAAAGGACCATCCAGTGCAAAAGGATGGCAGAGGGTTTGGCACCTTGTCTCGGCCCTTCACCCAAAAGTGGCTCCACAGTTCGGACAGCGCCTCTGGCGGAGGGCCAGGCAGAAGAGAATGCCGATGGGGAAGAAGATGATGGCACACAGGATGCCCAAGCAGGTGAAGTCATCCTCGAGGACCCCAACCCTGTGGATAACAGAGCAAAGAGTGGAAGGTTAGGCACAGCCCCCCTGGCACAGCTACTCTTCAACAATAATGGATATCAGCAAAATTTTAGAGGGCTTCCACAGATTGGCATGAAACCTTGTATTTTGAAGTGCCCAATGTCACGACTACCATCTGTCACCTCAAAAGTGAAACGCAGTTTGGGTTGTCAGCAGGGCATTTCTAGAAAGACCCAGACATTCAACTTTGTTCAAATCAAGAAAAGAAACTTTATGTTGGCATAATTTGGCATGACCCACGTAGAACCATCTGAAACCTATTTGAATGCCCACTTCTTTCAGCATCTGTAACTAGAAAACACCTTCTCTCCCTAAGCGGGCGATTTTCTTACTGCCCACTGGCTGTACCACCCTTTGGTGCTACCAGATGGTCCATCCCTTCAAATATCTGACCTGGTACCCTGCCAAGCCTGGTGCCAGTCTGCTTGGAAGCTCCTTTCTCTTCACAACTGGCCAAAACCCCAGTGGTTTGACCTGCCAGTAATGAAATTAACAAAGTGCCCATGGCACCACCATGCACTTCTTGGTTTGCCAGTATGGGTCTCTCCTTTGTTCTTGGAACCTTCTTTCGTGATTTCACGATCATTTGGAGTGGAGACTTTTTCCTTTTCTTATTAATAGAATTAAACAAAGCATAAATAATAACAATACCAAAGGCACCAACGCAAAAGATATGCCATCCTGGGGAAGTGCAATGCTATTATGTGCAAACAGTGATGGGCACATGCTGGCATCTGCTGCAGAAGAGCCAAACTACCAGTGAGTGCCATGGGTGAGGGAGAGGTGCCCTTCATGCCATCAGCCAATGCCCATCATGTGCCGACAGTGGTGACACCTGCTGCACGGTACAACTCCCTGGGAGTGCCATGGGTGAGGGAATGGTACCCCCCCCCCATGCCATCAACCGACATGCTTGGTGTACTGCGTGTGTTCAGATTTATAGTGCCCACTGCAGGGAAGGATTTTACGGCTATTTGCTGTTGTCCTCAATAGGCAGACCCCTTCCAGTGCCTCAAGAGTTTACATTTTTGCACCCCCGTTAAAGAAATCAGCAGCCCCCAATATGACGAATGCACAAATATGCCAAACCTGTACCTACCTGCAGGCTGGGCAGCCGCCCACAACCACCACAGAGGGCTGGACGATGGTGTAAGTGCTTGAAAAGGTGGGCTGTTGAGCCACGGGGCCGAGGGGGGCTGCAGGTGGCACAAAACCTAATGAGAGAATAAAACAAAAACATAAAAATTATTAAGAAGGAAAAAAAAATAGAATGAAATGGATGTGGTCAAAGTGGGCAGAGATACCCTTTTAGTTTCTATAGCGCCATTCATCGATGACCCAGAACACACCAGCATTAAGTGGCACAAGAGGAGTGAAAGTGCTGAAGACTCTGCCCATGCGGACGAGACCAGGATCTTGTCATTGGTGGCAGTCACAAACCCCCCCAACCACTATCAATATATTCATACCAAGGGGTAGGAGATCATCCCAGCAGCATCAAGAGCGAGGTGGGCACCAACCCTGGACTGGGTGCCAGTCAGTTTCAATATGAATGCTTTACACACATACCCACCTAGGGTTGGGGGGGTCATACACAGGAATATCAGTAAGTAGAACTCTGGCCAGGAAGAGTGTGGAATGCTTGTTGCCAAGGCAACACCCACTGGGATGGTTAAAAAAAATAAAAAAAAATAAAAAAAAATAAGGAAATCGCCCCCTCTGCTGGTCAACTCGAGTAAAGCTCAGCAACTGGGCATTCAGGCACAGGACACGCACATTTGTGATGTTCACTCCCACATTTCAAAGGGCCTTCCTCCCGACTAAGGACCACTGTGCCCCCCACCAACAGTCACTTTTAATGACACCACGCAGCAAACCCATGAGGTGAAACCACCCTCTGCCAACCAGGAAAGAATCCAGTCCTGGGCAAATGACCCCGCAGCCCAGCCTGCCAACCCCAGGAGGCGAGGTCTGCGTTTTGGCTCTGCTGACCCCAGCGGACCGGTGAAGGCGGCCCACCCTGCGCATTTCACTTCATTTAATTGCCTCTTAATGGAGAGCCAAGCTGAGCTGGCAAAGCAGAAACTGAGTCCAGCTGGCAGTTCCACATTTCCACAAATCACACCAGGGACGGCCTGGATGAGTGCCAACCCCCCACCCCCCATAGCTGTCATATAATAAAGTCCAATGTCCCGTTGGCGTCGCCATGCCACTCGTCAGGCGAGTGCCAGCGTGGGAGGAGCCGTTACTCATTAACCGTGGCCCCTGTTTAGTCAGCCATCAGCACCCTGGTCACGGGGAGGTGGTGCGGGTCAACAGAGGGGCTGAGGTGACGAAAGAGGAACAGAAAGAGAAAGAAGCAGAAAGTCCAAGTGACATGTTGGCATCGGCACGTCTGTCATTCTTTAGTAATCAAAGTGCATCCAGTGAGGGGCTCACACTTCAGGCCTTTGCCTTCATTTTCACCCGCCACGTGACAGGATGACAGCGTGTGGCCCCTCACGAGGTTGGGGGGGGAAAAAAAAAAACAAGACAAACCTGCTGCCACCAATCGAGACAAGCTGGGCAAAAGAAAAAAAAAATCCAAGGACCCCACTGATGACCCTGCCAGTGATAGCAAAACCCCAACCTGCCCCCTCGTTTAAGTCCATCGATGACCCCCCCACCCACCTCTCCATTAGAGTCCACCACAGAGGCACACGCGATGAAAGGCGCTATATTGATAACAACAGGAACTGCTGGCCACTCGTAAACATGAGCCAGCCTGGGATGACAGGGGGAGCTGTGGCTAACAGTTTCCACCACAGTTCTGACAAGAAGACCATCGAGGGTACCTCATGCATACACCCCCCCCCCCCCCCCGAGCTGACCACACCCCCGACACCATTAAAATAAACAAATAAAAAGAAGACGTGTGCTGGTCACAGTGAGATGGTCCTGTTCTGGGTCTCGTTATTGTTTGGCTGCTAACTGAGGAAAAAGAAACAATTGAGGGGTCCGAGTCTTCAAGAGCAACTCAAATGAATTCAAAAGAACTCATTAAGAAAAGGGTTAGAATGAAAATCTGCAGCCACGGTGGTCCTTCAGGACCGGAGCTGGCGACCCCTGATTTAAAGGGTCCGAGTCTCAAATAGCAAAGAATTAAATGATGGTAATTAGTAGTAAAAACAGGTCACTAATTAAGGAAATGGTTAGAATGACAAACTACAGGCACTGCGGCCCTCCAGGACTGGAGTTGGGGACCCCCTGATGTAAATGAAGGCTATGACTGGAGAAGGAAAAAAAAAAAAAGGAAATCGCTGGAAAAATCGTCTAACGTCACAGGCTCTTCTACTGTGGCCTTAGCGGGGTGTGAGACACGGGGAGAAACGGCGACGTGCAGCGAACAAACGTACGTCTTGGTCTTCACTGGCATTAAGGAAGAAATCTTTTATAGATAGATAGCCATTCATCCATCATCCAACCTGCTATATCCTAACTACAGGGTCACGGGGGTCTGCTGGAGCCAATCCCAGCCAACACAGGGCGCCAGGCAGGAATCTGAGGTCACCGAGGTGGTGAAAAAACTCCTTGGTGGCAAGGCCCCGGGGGGTGGATGAGATACGCCCAGAGTTCCTCAAGGCTCTGGATGTTGTAGGACTATTTTGGTTGACACGTCTCTTTGGGGACAGTGCCTCTGGAATTGTAGACCGGGGTGGAGGTCCCCCTCTTTAAGAAAGGGGACCGGAGGGTGTGTTCCAACTACAGAGGGATCACACTCCTCAGCCTCCCTGGAACAGTCTATTCAGGGGTCCTGGAGAGGAGGGTCTGTCAGATAGTTGAACCTCGGATTCAGGGGGAACAGTGTGGTTTTCATCCTGGTCAAACAATGTACACATATACTGTACATATACATGCGGGTACACACTGGGTA
Organism: Polypterus senegalus; assembly: GCF_016835505.1. Lineage (NCBI taxonomy): Eukaryota > Metazoa > Chordata > Cladistia > Polypteriformes > Polypteridae > Polypterus > Polypterus senegalus. The sequence goes on from NC_053166.1 coordinate 154,656,840, forward strand.
TTTCAGCTTCAGCTGAACTGCTTGTACCACAGGAACATCTGACCAAAACATCTAAAAACACTGAAGCAGAGGACTTTGTGAAAACCAACACTTGGGGCCTCCTCCAAACTTTAGGCCGCGACTGTAGATCAGGGCTCTGAAATCGGTCAGGGGACGAGCGAGGGTCTGCGTCAGGGAAGAAGTCATCAAAATCAAAGTGCAATGAGCGCGACGGCCAGGGTGGTGACATCAGAAAGTCAGGCGCCCGAGTGGACACGACTCTTCCTGTAAATGTCACACTTGTGTCATATGCTGCATTGCTTTCCTTTAGACTTTGAAACAATGCAATTTCCCTTTTTATTTATTTCCCTTTTATTTGTCAGCGAGTGCACAGATGAACTCCTCGGGATTGATCACAAGTGTGTGTGTGTGTGTGTGTTAGCACTGGAGCCTCACAGACCCAACATCCTGGGTTCAAGCCCTAAGCCTACCTCAGTGGACTCTGCAAGTTCTCCCTGTGGTCCTTTTTTCTCTCCTGCTCCTCCAGTTTTCCTTACACATCCCAGCTTTGCTAAACTGGCACCTTAAAAGTGCCCTGGACAAGCGGTGTGTGGACATGGTCATGAATACGCCCTGATCTGAAGTGGCACCCATTCACAGCTGGTTCCCTACAACCCCAAACTAAATATGTGGATTACAAAATGGTTGGAAGTATAAAGATCTGACACCCCAAACATCATGGGATGGTTCTTGCCCTGCGCCCCATTTCTGCCAGGATAAGCGCAAGCTCGTCACGTGCCAAAACTGGATAACCAGGCTTGAAGATGGCCGACTGGCCCCAGGCCTTGTGTTCAGGCTTCAGTTCTCCACATCCCAGACAAGCAGGTTATAAAACAGATGGGTGGTTAGGTATGTCCAATGTCCCATCCTGGCATGGGTCTCACACCTTGTGCCCAGTGCTGCCCACCCTAAACTGGATGGTAGGTGTCCCGCCGTGTCCAAAGCTGGTTGGAGGCCTCGTGTGGAAGGACTCTTGGGTGGGTGGGCAGCAGCCACCATAAACCAGAGGAGTAGATTAGAACAGTAATGTCTGGCACCCTGTCCTGGGATGGTTCCTGCCATCCACCCAAGGCACCACTGCTCATCATCTCACCAAAAACCGGGTAACGAGACTTGAAGATGGATGAACGGATAATGGAGGCATGGCACGGGTATACAGGGGCATCTCAATAAACTGGAATATCATCGAAAAGTTCATTTATTCAGAAAGTGAAACTCGTATATTCTAGAGATTCATTTCAAGCGTTCATTTCATTTCATTGGTGTTGCCCAGGAGGACGCCCTGGAGGAGACGTTGCAGACAAGCGGACCCTGTGACCGCGGGGGACTAACGCTAGGAAGAAGATTTCTTTTCATTTTGCGGGTGATGGCTTATAGCGAATGAAAACTCAAAATTCAGTATCTCAGAAAACTGTGGAAGAGAAGTGAAGAAGAGATGGTGGAGGTAGAAGAGTGTCAGGAGTGATCTGTGACAGACGGGTATCAGCAAGAGTGACAGGGAAGGTCTACAGGACAGTAGTGAGACCAGCTATGTTATGTGGGCTGGTGGCGGTGGCACAGGAGACAGAGCTGGAGGTGCCAGAGTTAAAGATGTTAAGATTGGCATTGGGGGTGAGGAGGACGGACAGGATTAGAAATGAGGACATTAGAGGGTCGGCTCAGGTTGGTCAGAGAGGCGAGATTGTGTTGGTGTGGACATGTGCAGAGGAGAGATGCTGGGTATATTGGGCGAAGGGTGCTAAGGGTAGAGCTGGCAGGCAAGAGGAGAAGAGGAAGGCCTAAGAGGAGGTTTATGGATGTGGTGAGAGAGGACATGCAGGTGATGGGGGTGACAGAGCAAGAGGACGAGGACAGGAAGATGATGATCCACTGTGGCGACCCCTAACGGGAGCGGCCGAAAGAAGAAGAAGATTATTGTGAACAATTTCCACATTGTAGACACCCGGTGTCACCTTTACTTAAGGTAGCCAATGGCTTACTTATAACCGCAGATTCTGGGATGACCGCTATTCTAGTTCTTCTTGACTTGGCACAGTGCTGGATAGCATTTTACTGTCCCGACTTTCAGCCGTTGGCATCCCTGGTGCCGCTCTTTCTTGGTTCACATCACACCTCAGTGATCGCCAGTACTACGTCTTCATTAGGGAACGCAAACCTGCCACTGCTTCACTCGCACAGGGTATCCCTCAAGGGTCAGTTCTCGGTCCAATCCTCTTTAACATCTCAATGCCCTCGTTAGGTGAGAGAGTTCGTCAGGATGGTCCGAGCCTCCCCTGCTATGCCGATGACACACAACTTTATGAACTGACTGACTGCATTCGGGAAATCAACCACTGGATGGCAGATCATTTTCTACGACTCAATCCTGATAAAACAGAAATCTTATTAGTTGGTACCAAATCTGTCCTCTCTACCCTTCATGGGCTAAAAATTGACGTCGATGGGATCCTAGTTGACACCCTCGGCGTCAGTCTGTAATCTGGGTGCCATCTTTGATCAGCTTCTTACTTTTCAATCACACATCAGCTCAATAGTACAGACGGCTTTTCTTCGTCTTTGTAACATCGCTCGTCGGCATTCTTTCCTCCGTGTGAAAGATACTGAGACGCTCCATCCACGCTTTCATCACTACACCCGTCTGGACGATTGCAATGCTTTGTTTTATGGCCTCCCGACTCAATCTATCAATAGAACATTAGAACAGTCTGGACGGGAGGAGGCTCGCCAGTCCTGTCTGCTTATAGTCGAGTCGAGTCTGGAAAGTCCCTAAAGTCTTATTGTCTGCCACACTACTTGGTCGCTTAGTGTCTTATCGTTCTTTGTGTAAAGAAAAACTTCCTAATGTTTGTGCGAAATTCACCCTTCACAAGTTTCCGACTGTGTCCCCCGTGTTCTTCATGCAGAAAAAGGGATTTGTGGGAGATTAAAGTAAAACCAGGAAAATCATTTTTAATTTACCGTATATACTCGCGTATAAGTCGGGTCTTGAAACCCAAAAAAAAAAAAATCGATCATAAAAATCAGACCCCGACTGAAAACACTAAATTTTTTACATCTTTTTTCCTCCTCTGATCTCTCATCAGTTTCTCAGACGCATCGAATTTTGTTGCAGCAGCACAGTTGCCAGTTTCTTTTGCCACTTCAATGTTTAATTTAAAACCAGCTTCATATTTTCTTCTGATCGTAGATAAGGGTTGCTCTTACGATAAAGGAGTGTGAGGGTGTGAGACACAAAAAACACAAATCAGTGCAAATGTTGCTTCGAAACAGTGCGGGTATCACCGTATGGTCACGTAGGCACAAAAGGCCTTGTGCCCCATGGTGACTCTCTCAGGTGGGCGGCCTTTGGCATATCATAATCTCTTGGACTAATAGTGCGAGTTTTCTGCATTCACCGTATATGACCGACATTATAAAATACCAGAAATTATACAGTAAATCAAGCCCCGACTTAACCGCGGGAGAACCTGAACGCGAGTAAATACGGTAGTCGTATTTCAGTGCTCTCACAGTTTGACGTCTCCAGTGTTCTATGGCTCCGTTTGTAGTGTTTTTTTATTCTGTTTATTGTTGAAATTTTATTTATTACCAAAAATTCAATAAAGAGGATTATTGTTATGACTTAGAACATTAGAACAGTCTGGACGGGAGGAGGCTCGCCAGTCCTGTCTGCTTATAGTCGAGTCGAGTTTGGAAAGTCCCTAAAGTCTTACTGTCTGCCACACTACTTGGTCGCTTAGTGTCTATCGTTCTTTGTGTAAAGAAAAACTTCCTAATGTTTGTGCGAAATTCACCCTTCACAAGTTTCCGACTGTGTCCCCGTGTTCTTCATGAACTGATTTTAAAGTCACCGTCTCGATCCACTGGACTGATTCACCTCAGAGTTTTAAACACTGCAGTCAGGTCTCCTCTTCATCTCCTTAAGGCTCAGCTCTTTGAATCTTTCCTCCTAACTCATCCCCTGTAGTCGCTCTTCTCTGGACCTTCTCTAGCGCGGTTATGTCCTTTTTGTAGCCTGGAGACCCAAACGTCACTCATGACTCCAGATGAGGCCTCACCAGTGTGTTATAAAGGTTGAGCGTCACCTCCTGTGACTTGTACTCCACACGCCAAGGCGCTATATAACCTGACATTCTGTTAGCCTTCTGAACACTGTCTGGAAGTCGATACTGTGACACCTAAATCCTTCTCATAAGGTGGACTCTCGATTTTTCCCCGAACGCCCATCGTGTATTCAAACCTCACATTTTTACGTCCTGTGTGTAATTCTTTACATTTACTGACATTAAATGTCCTCTGCCACAAATCTGCCCAAGCCATTCTGTGATGATATAATGGATTCTCGATTATCTGCCAATCCACCTCTCTTGGTGTCATCTGCAAACTTGGCCCAGTCTGGGTGGGATAGCCTCTGAAACCCCCCACAACCCTCAAATGGATTGAGAAAATTCTAGAACCCACCTACAGAACTTTGTCCATTGAGAGCTACGGCGCTATGACTCCTAAATCCTTCTCATAAGGTGGACTCTCGATTTTTCTGACCGCCCATTGTGTATTCAGACCTCACATTTTTACTTCCTATGTGTAATTCTTTACATTTACTGACATTTGCCATAAATCTGCCCAAGCCTGTCTGCTGTCCAAGTCCTTCTACGATGATATAACGGATTCCAGGTTATCTGCCAATCCACCTATCTTGGTATCATCTGCAAACCTAAACCTAAACCAAACCTAATATAAGTAAGCCTGTTACTTATATTCCTATCTAAATCATTTATATCTATTAAAAGAGATTACAGTATGTTCAGAATTCATTTACTTACACACACTAAAACATCTGCTCACATCACTCCTGTCCTCCATGATTTGCATTGGTTGCCAGTTTCTTCAAGAATCCAATATAAAATGATTCTTCTCACTTTTGATGTCCTTCAACATCTGCAATAAGATGCTGCAGATGTTCTAACAGACGGTTGTGGCGAGCGCCCTCTTCTATACGGTGGTGTGCTGGGGAGGCAGCATAAAGAAGAGGGACGCCTCACGTATGGACAAACTGGTGAGGAAGGCAGGCTCTATTGTAGGCACGGAGCTGGGCAGTTTGACATCCGTGGCAGAGCGACGGGCGCTGAGCAGACTCCTGTCAATCATGGAGAATCCACTGCATCCACTGAACAGGATCATCTCCAGACAGAGGAGCAGCTTCAGCGACAGACTGCTGTCACCGTCCTGCTGCACTGACAGACTGAGGAGACCCCACACTATGCGACTCTTCAATTCCACCTTGGGGGGGTAAACGTTAAAATTATACAAAGTTATTGTCTGTTATACCTTCATTGTTATCACTCTTTAATTTAATATTGTTCTTTATCAGTATGCTGCTGCTGGAGTGTGTGAATTTCCCCTTGGGATTAATAAAGTATCTATTTATCTTTAAAGCCCTTCATGGTTTAGTGGCCCCTCATTATCTGTCAGAGCTGCTGCTTCCTTCCACTCCTGCCTGTGCATTAAGATCATCGGACACCTAAATGCAGGTTAGTAACTACGGGGGGGAGGGCAGAGCAGAGCTTTCAGTGTGATGGCCCCTAAAATTTGGAATTCTCTCATTCTCAGCCTTCGCTTGGAAAAATCTATTATTCATTTCAAACTTCTGTTAAAAACACCTCTCTTCAATGAGTAGTATTATTTTTGTGTATGTGACTTCTAATGTCTTGTTAATGTGTGTATTGAATTGTCCCTGAAGTGTATGAAAGGCGCTACATTATTATTATTATTACTAGACATTAAACCCGTTACAATAACCGGCGCTAGAACAGTAGTGCATAAACATTAGTAGGAACAGTCGATATTAAATGGCAAGGGACCTTGTATGTGGCTGTAATATGCGTCACTGTATTGTGTGCCTCTCAGTTATACTGGTTTGTATTTCTGTAAAATGCCTGTCATTTGGTCTGACAGTAATACAGTGGAACATCGGTTCACGACCATAATCCAGTCCAAAACTCTGGTTGTAACCGGATGTGGTCGTGAACCAAAGTAATTTCCCCCATAGGATTGTATGTAAATATAATTAATCCGTTCCAGATCGTATGAACTGAAATGTATGTAAAATATATTTTTTTAAGCACAAATATAGTTAATTACACCATTGAATGCACAGCGTAATAGTAAACTAAATGAAGAACACTAAGAAAACATTGAACAACAGAGAAAACTAACACTGCAAGAGTTCGCACTATAGCGCTATGAACTGCTCACTAAAAACACTTTTTTTTTAATGAGTTTTAAGCGCAGGGAAAAAAAATGAAAAAATACGCAATTTAATAAACAACCAAGAAAAGTAACATTACAACAATGCGCGCACGTGCTCGTGTGTGTGTGTGTGTGTGTGTGTGTGTGTGTGTGTGTGTCTCTGTCTCTGTCTCTCGTGTGTCTCTGTCTGTCTGTCTGTCTGTCTCTCTCTCGTGTGTGTGTGCGTCTGTCTCTCTCTCTCTCTCGTGTGTCTCTGTCTGTCTGTCTGTCTCTCTCTCGTGCACGCGTGTGTGTGTGTCTGTCTGTCTGTCTGTCTGTCTGTCTCTCTCTCGTGTGTGTTTGTGTCTGTCTCTTTGCACAGGGAGTGACTGAACACGTGCGTCCCCGCGCATGCGCACACATACATAGGGGTTTTATTAAAGAGGATTATTATTACAACTCCACTCAGCTAATGAACCCAAAACACCTGCAAAGGGGTCCTGAGCCTTGAAAGGGTCTCTCAGTCTGTAGGCCACACAATCAGACTGCTGACTTGACCGTTGTCCAGAAGACAGTCACCGACACCCTCCACAAGCCAGCAAAGGTCACTGCTAAAGACGCTGGCTCTTCCCAGAGTGCCGTATCCAATCATATTAATGGAAAGTGAGAGGAAGGGAAAAAAAATGTGGCAGCAGAAAAAGGAGCACAAGAAACTGGGATAAGCGTAGCCTTGAGAGGATTGTGAAGAATTTGGGGGAGATTCCCAAGGAATGGACTGTGGCTGGAGTCGGCGCTTCAAGGGCCACCACACATAGACATGTGTATCCATGACGTGGGCTACAACTGTCACAACACTCCTGGACCAGAGACAACGACAGAAGTGTCTTACCTGGGCTGAGGAGAAAACGGACTGGACTGTTGACAGCTCGGTGGGCCAAAGTCCTCTTTTCTGATGAAAGTCTATCCATCCATCTATTATCCAACCCGCTATATCCTAATTACAGGGTCACGGGGGTCTTCTGGAGCCAAGCCCAGCCAACACAGGGCGCAAGGCTGGAAACAAACCCTGGGCAGGATGCCAGCCCACCGCAGCTGATGAAAGTCAATTTTGCATTTCATTTGGAAATCAAGGAGTCTGGAGGAAGAGTGGAGAGGCACAGAATCCAAGTTGCTTGAGGGTCCGGTGTGAAGTGTCCACAGTCAGTGATGATTTGCGGAGCCATGTCATCTGCTGGTGTCGGTCCGTTGTGTTTTATCAAGTTCAAAGTCAGCACAGCCAGCCGTCTGCCAGGACATTTTAGAGAGCACTTCATGAGGACCTCTGCTGACAAACTTTATGGAGAGGCTGATTTCATTTTCCAGGTGGACTTGGCACCCGCCCACACTGCCAAATGTACCAATACCTGGTTTAATGACCGTAGTGTCACTGTGCTTGACTGGCCAGCAAACTCGCCCGACCTAAAGGGGTAGTGTCAAGAGGAAGATGACAGACACCAGAGCCAACAATGCAGAGGAGCTGAAGGCCGCTCGCTATCAAAGCATCCTGGGCTTCCATAACACCTCAGTAGTGCCACGGGCTGATCGCCTCCATGCCACTCCACATCATGCAAAAGGAGCCCCGACCGAGTATTGAGTGTGTTCATGGACAGACTCTTCAGTGGGCCAACATTTCTATATTAAGATTCATTTGTTTTTATTGGTCTTATGTAAAATTCTAATTTTCTGAGATACTGAATTTTGAGTTTTCATTACCTGTTGGCCATAATCAGCAAAATGAAAAGAAATAAACGCTGGAAATATATCACTCTGTGTGTAATGAATCGATATAATAGAGGAGTTTCACTTTTTGAGGTCAAGTCAAGTCAAGTTGAGGTGCCTACACGACGAAACAACTCAGAATCCTGGTTTGCAACGCCCCAGACAGACAGGCAGTCCAGTCCCACCCTCCGGAAATGACCCTCTATCTGCCACAGCCAGGTGTTACGTGGGCGACCCCTTGGCCTGGTCCAGCCACTCAGGTCCCCAATGAGGATCTTATGAGCCGGATCACCCTAGGGGAAACACGCCACATGACGGTAGTGCCGTAACTGACGCTCCCTCACAATGCAGGTCATGTGCCTCATTCGGGACTCCATGAGCAACACAAAGTCAAACCAGCGGGACCCAAGGACTCTCTGGAGAGACACACATGAAGGAGTCCAGTCTTCGTCTCAGGTCTCTGGATAGCGTTCATGTCTCACAAACGGGAAGCAGCGGGGCTCTAAAGACTTGGACCTTCGTCCTTTTGCAGATATCAGAAGCACCACACACCCCTTTCTAGCGACCTCATGACCCCCCCATGCTCTCCCAATCGGTCTTCTAACTTCATAAGAAGAGTCACCAGAGACGTTCAGACACCAGAGTTACCTTGGCAGCGACATTCATGTCTCTTTTTGAATTGCATTTCTGAAATAAATGAACGTTTCGATGATACTCTAATTTATTGAGATGGCCCTGTATATGGCTGGTCCAGTCCTTCGCAACCCTAAACTAAATTAGCAGGCAGGTGGATAAGTTGGGTACGTCAGGTGCCCCATCCTGGGATGGTCCTCACCGTGTGCTCAATGCTGCGGTGACAGGCATCAACTCAAGGCACCGTCAAACTGGACCCAAAGACGGGTGTACAGATAATGGATGTATGGTCACTTACAGCGAGGGCCGGGTCCATGGATGTTTCCAGGCCTTGTGCTCAAGTGCCAGTTGTCCACCACACCAGTTAACTAGGTAAGTGATGGGTCGCATGTTAATTAGTGCGTGCCAAGTAAGAATTTGACTGCACACACGACAGCAAGGACTCTACATAGAAGTCAGAAAGGGGATCAATGGTCAGGCAAGTCTAGCATCCCATCCTGGGAGGACTCTCACCTTGTGGCCAGTGCTGCCAGGAATGGCATCGCTGCACAATACAAGATACTTGGGCTCTAAAATGGATGGTTTGCTACATATGTCTGGTGCCCGGTCTAGGGGATGGCTCCAATTTGCCAATGCTACAATGAAAAGTGCCAGCTTGCTGTGGATGGATAGATAGGATAGGAAAGGCACTATATAATAGATAGATAGATAGATAGATAGATAGATAGATAGATAGGATAGGAAAGGCACTATATAATAGATAGATAGATAGGATAGGAAAGGCACTATATAATAGATAGATAGGATAGGAAAGGCACTATATAATAGATAGATAGATAGATAGAAAGGCACTATATAATAGATAGATAGATAGATAGTGCCTTTCCTATCCTATCTATCTATCTATTATATAGTGCCTTTCCTATCCTATCTATCTATTATATAGTGCCTTTCCTATCCTATCTATCTATCTATTATATAGTGCCTTTCCTATCCTATCTAGCTATCTATTATATAGTGCCTTTCCTATCCTATCTATCTCTCTATTATATAGTGCCTTTCCTATCCTATCTATCTAATAGATAGATAGATAGGAGTGAAAGGCACTATATAATAGATAGATAGATAGATAACTAGTGCCTTATCTATCTATCTATTATATAGTGCTTTTCTATCTATCTATCTATTATATAGTGCTTTTCTATCTATCTATTATATAGTGCCTTTCACATCTATCTATCTATCTATCTATTATATAGTGCCTTTCCTATCCTATCTATCTAATAGATAGATAGATGTGAAAGGCACTATATAATTGATAGATACTTTATTAATCCCAAGGGGAAATTCACAAGTGGATTGTGCACAGAATAGTTAAATCTGACACCTTTTTCAGCTTTCTGAGACAGGTGCCAACTTGCTATGAGCCCATACTGGACATCCATGTTAGAAGATGAAGAACAGATAAGAGACGGCTGCACGTGCCACATAAAAGTGAAGTCTGAAGACAAACTGGGCTCCTTGTGTGGGGGGCTCTAGAGAACATACCAGCTGCACTGGGGAACTGGGATAGGAAGTTGGACTTCACCAAAGACAGACTTGGGGGAGGGGGTGTGGGAAGGAAATGGCTGACCGGGCACCAAAGAGCTCAACTGGAAATCTCAATTGAGAAAGAATGAAAAGTAGAGCTTGGGCCAAGGGAACTAGACAATGGAGGCAGGGCAGCAACGACAACAGTTGGGAACAAAGAAGGTCGAGGATGTGGACAGCAAGGAGCTGGAGTGGGACCTGAAATGAGAAACCCGGGTATTAAAGAGTAAAAGTGCAGCTTGTGTTGGGGGACATGGGTAAATGGAAGGCACCAATAATAGCAATCAGGACCAAGGGAAGAATTAAAGAAAAAAAGAAAACAACAAAATGGAGAACTGTAACCTGGATAAGGATGTGGACACCATGGACCTGGAACATGAGATGGACTTCATAAAGATGAATCATCAAACAACTGCGACTAAAGTAAGACGATCCGGGACTGGGGTGCAGACACCACTTGAAACTGTCTGGACAGTAAAGAGATGAAGTGGCACCTGTGTCAGAGAAATGGTGGGAGACAGCAGGACTTGGACCTCGATGGCAAAGAATCAAGAAAGAGAAGAGCAGTGCGATGGACTTGAAACTGCAGGAACAGCTAGGAGCGTGATCTCGGTCATGGACATTGACCTCATAAAGCTGATCAAGGGCTGAGAAAAGACCCCCAGGGATCAAGAGGCCTGGACATTAAACATCTGGACGGGGTTGGAAGCCACTCATCAAAGTGTCAAAAGTGGCAAGGGAACTGGACGTGGATTTAGGATGCCAGAGGCAGAGAGGGAGCTGCGGTCAGCAACAAGAAAGAAGCAATCAAGGCGACGGTCTGTGCCTTGGGCGTGGACTACGAACGACAAAGTGCTGAAGGGGGATGTCGGCCAGCCAGGTGGACTTCATATAGCGCAGTTAAGACCACGTCACGGGAGCACAAACGACAACGAACCGGACAACAGAATATATCAAACACCTAAACTGGGGGCCATGCCAAAGACAAGGACGGTCGCGGGGGGCCGGGTCGGTGTCAAAGAAGTCTAAGGCTACACCCGGGTGCAGACACAACTAAATATCTGAAGGTGGACAGACAGAGGACACACAGAAGACACAGCGACAGCCACGGGGCTAACAAGTGGCTAGCGAAGGGTCCGCAGCAGAGGACCCCCGCAAAGCAAATCTCGGCGATAAGGAGTGAAGAGAACGCCGTTAAGAGGCGGGCACCCACCTGGACCCTCCGGGTATGAGTAGGGTGGCGGGGGCGCCGGAGGACAGGGTGCTGGAATCGTCCCGTAGTTGCCCGGCGGCCCGTACTCGTAGCTCCCAGGCACAGTAGCATAGGCGGGGGGTCGTTCCTGCAGAAGGGGCTTGTTATCCATCGTCGGCAATGAGACCTCCTTGAAGGGAGCGGCAGACAAAAAAATTAAAATAAAATAAAGGCAAAAGTTGCCGCGAGGCGAATGAGAAGAACGGAGTGAAGCTCGATGGTGCGCAGCGTCGGCCTCACGGAAGCGTCGGACGTTGAACGCTACGCATTTTCCTCAAACACTTTTTAAGATTTCCGCAACTCTAAAGCGAAACTTCAGTTTAAAAAAAAAAAACAATGAAGCGCCCCGATGTCAGGCTGCGAGTCACAAGACTCGCGTCACGTGACTTCGAAGGGCGGACACGCATGCGGCGGGTGCCAGTGGGTGGGCGGAGCCTTAAAGGGACCGCTAACGCTGGTAAACCCAGCGCGCGCGCGCGCGTCAGCGTTTCCGCTCCAAGTGTAGAATCGAATGTCTCAGCAATTTGGCGTTGAGCCCAACCCAGCACCCTCAGGGCCGAGGATGGGGGACGATCCCGCATTGGATGAACTGAAAATTGATAGTAGACGTAATTGTGTGAAAAACTAAGTACCCCCCATTTAGGGTGTTAACTTTTTCAACACATTTGATCGGGCAAACAAGAAGATAAAGGTCACATCATGTCATTGTCTAACCCGAGATTAGGGTCGTTCCACGTTTGGAGGGTTTGGCGTATTGGGCACAAGGCAGGAAAAAACCCTGGGCAGGTCGCCAGTCCGTTGCAGTATAGATAAAGGTGACATACCATATGTCAATTAGAAACACAAAGATTAATTTGCCTCTTCAATCAATTTATTCAACAAAAATATCAATAGATGTATTAGTCTACAGGGGAAAAGTAAGCCAACCCTTGGCCTCAGAAACTGGTATTGCCCCCCTTTAGCAGAGATGATTTCTTGTAGGATTTTCTATGACATTGACTTGGTGACATTTTTGACTTCTCCCCTATGCAAACTTCCTTCAGCTGTGAGATGTTTGTGAGTTTTCCTGCATGTACTGTCAGCTTCAAATCCCACCCCACTCACACACCATTTCAATGGGATTGACTTGTGTAGGACAAAGTGGGCATTGCCTATCCGGCTAGGCTTTTTAGTGGAACACAAGACCTGGCGAGACAGGGGTGGAGAAAGCCCTTTTCCTCCTTACCATGCATTCTGGGGCCAATGGCTGAATGGCCGCCCATACCAACACTTTGGTCATCTGATAACAAAGGTGTAAATCACAGATGAGCTGACGCCTCCTTCAGACAAGTAGGCACCCAAATGGACATTCATTTTTGGCATGTGATCACAAACTGAGCCCTGCCTGGATGTGATGGACAACATAAAGTGCCTATAAGTAGGCAGTGGATCTGTAACTGGAGGGGGCTTTAATCCAATCACCTGGGGTTACAACGTCCTTCAAAACTCACTGCATTCACTTCTGATCTGTTCCTGTTGGCTGACAATCCACACTCGCTACTCCTCTCTTTGGAGGAGCTGAACGCCACCAATCTGTTATCTTGGAGCCACTCTGCCATGCCAAGCTCTGTGCCAGCACCTGAGCCCAGTCTGAGAAGACTAAGAGGCAGCCATATCTTCAAGAAGGGGACCTCAGCAGTTCCACTCTTGGGCCAGAAGGAGTTGCAAAGAGAGGACCCAGCAAGCGAGCTGAGAAAGGTAGCATCACACCTCACCACAGATACAGGACCACACAGCAAAGAGAACACAAGAAGAGATCTTCCACTTGAACCCGAAGCAACGACACACAGCGCCACACAACACCAGCCATTATCCTTAAAAGACTCGGCATCGTAAAAACTGTCTGTCTGTGCCAAGATACAGTAAACAGCCAGACTCTTCTGTGTGATATGTTTGAGTCTTGAGTCCAGTCTTTCATGCTAATGTATATCATAAAACTAGTGGGCTTCAGTTACCTTAATATCCGTCAAAGGATTGGAAACCAGCAAAAGAAAGGTAAGGAAAATAAAGTGGGAGCCTTATGAAATTATTTAATTGATTACTGCAAACTTGATAATCAATGAACTGATTCATTAACATCCATCAATCAATTCTGCTCCTCACATCCACACACAGGGTCGCTACACTGCCCTCCTCTCAGAGGAGAGTAACATGAACTCCACTGGGTGTGAGGTGACCCAGCTTGCCCAGCCTGTAAGCAGCATTGAAGGGTCCATCAATGCGAGTGCTAAACCAGTCCCCCATTTTGGGGCCATTAGTTAGTTCTATCCCACCGCTGCCACCAGTGTAAGCAGAAGACACACTTGTTCCAAGAAGGAAAAGCATCCATTTGTGAACACTTGCACAGACAGTTATTTCAGGACAGCACCTTTCTGTGTATCACTCAAGTTATTTTCCCCTTATAGCCCTCGTCACATGGGTGTGTGCAGGATGGGAGCGCAGCACCACTAAGTGATTTTATTGTGTTATAGCTCTTTTATTGTATTGTATATACCTGGGAAAAAAAAATGAAACATTATTATTAAAAATATATCTGAAATTAATTATGTGATCATATCTATTATGGGACCACACCTCCCACATAACAGTCTTTTATATTATTACTAGCTGTAGTGACCTGACAAAGATGAGTTGAAATCCAAGTAATCAACACAGACGTCAGTGTTATCGTTTGCAATGCACGTTCTATTGGAATATACTTTGTAAAGCATGTTGTAAATAATAAGCATTACATTAGTCATTCCAATTGATGGTGCATCACAAACATTTGCAATCATAAAATGCAAGACTACAAATGTTTGTGATGCACCATCTGTTGGAATGACAAATGTAATGCATATGCCTCTGGTATATAACATTTGGTATGGGACTCATAAAAGCAGTGTTAATCTTTGTAATGCGCGTCTGTTGGAATGACAAATGCAATGTATTTTGTTACTACAAATATTCGTGTTGCTCCATCTGTTGGGATGAAGGAGACATACCAACCAGACAGACACACAGACACCTGTCTTTTTTATTAAGGTGGACTATCTGTGCTACCCATCTACTGTAAGGTGGATTGAAACATGGACCTCAGCATTAACATTTGCAGTGTATCACCTATTGCAATGTATTTTGTAATGCATGTAGTAATACAATGCATTGTCATTTTCATTCCAACAGATGGTGCATCACTAACATTTGTAGTAATAGACTGATCTAATGGAACTGCAAATGCAATACATATTTCTCAGTTATAGGCCATTTAGAATGGGATTTGTAAAATCAGTGTTAATGTTGGTGATGCACCATCTGTTGGAATGACACATGTGTAATGCATTTTGTTACTACACATATTTGTGTTGCTCTATCCATTGGAATGGAAGAGGCATACTAAGTGGACAGACACACAGACACAAATCTTTTTATTAAAGTGGACGATCTGTGTTACCAATCTAAGACGAATTGGAATCTAATTAATTAATATTTGCAGTGCATCACCTATTGCAATGTACTTTGTAATGCATGTAGTAATAAAATGCATTACATTTACCATTCAATCAGATGGTGCATCACAAAGATTTGTAGCAATAAACTGCATTATTACAAATGTTTGTGATGCACCATCTGATGGAATGGTAAATGTAATACACATTTCTCTGTTATATGACATTTAGTATAGGATTCATAAACATCAACAACAACATTTATTTATATAGCACATTTTCATACAGAAAAATGTAGCTCAAAGTGCTTTACAAAATGAAGAATAAAAAAATAAAATACACAGTAAGAAAATAAAATAAGTCAACATGAATTAACATAGAATAAGTAAGGTCCAATGGCCAGGGTGGACAGAAAAAACAAAAAAACTTCAGACGGCTGGAGAAAAAAAAAATCTGCAGGGATTCCAGGCCACGAGACCACCCAGTCCCCTCTGGGCAATCTACCTACCATAAATGAAACAGTCCTCTTTGTATTTAGGGTTCTCATGGAAGGACTTGATGATGATGGTCACGTAGACTTCTGGCTTTCAGTCCATCAATGTTGGAGCATCAGGATGCTTTGAGTAGGTGGAGGTGGCGCAGGCCGGAAAAAGAAACAGAAGAGAGAGTTGGGGTCAGTACAGATTTTAGAGCCACCATGAATAGTTATTATGATGAATTGAACATACAGAGTATCAGGATTAAGTTAAAGTGAAGTTATAAAAGGCCATGTTACAGTAATGTGTTTTCAGCAGTGTTTTAAAGTGCTCTACTGTATCAGCCTGGTGAATTCCTATTGGCAGGCTATTCCAGATTTTAGGTGCATAACAGCAGAAGGCCGCCTCACCACTTCTTTTAAGTTTTGCTCTTGGAATTCTAAGGAGACACTCATTTGAGGATCTGAGGTTACGATTTGGAATATAAGGTGTCAGACATTCCGATATATAAGATGGAGCGAGATTATTTAAGGCTTTATAAACCATAAGCAGAATTTTAAAGTCAATCCTGAATGACACAGGTAACCAGTGTAGTGACATCAAAACTGGAGAAATGTGTTCGGATTTTCTTTTCCTAGTTAGGATTCTAGCAGCTGCATTCTGCACTCGTTGCAAACATTTAAGTCTTTTTTGGGTAGTCCTGAGAGGAGTGCGTTACAGTAATCTAGTCGACTGAAAACAAACGCGTGAATTAATTTCTCAGCATCTTTCAATGATATAAGAGGTCTAGCTTTTGCTATGTTTCTTACGTGAAAAAATGCTGTCTGATGAATATGCGATTTAAAATTCAGGTTACAGTCAACGGTTACCCCTAAGTTTTTTCTTCCGTCTTAACTTTTAATCCTAATGCATCAAGTTTATTTCTGATAACCTCATTGAATCCATTATTGCCAATCACTAAAATTTCAGTTTTCTCTTTATTTAGTTTGAGAAAATTACTATTCATCCATTCAGAAATACCAGTAAGACATTGTGTTAGTGAATCGAGAGAGTCGGTGTCATCAGGTGCTATTGATAAGTACAGCTGTGTGTCATCAGCATAGCTGTGGTAGCTCACGTTGTAACCTGAGATAATCTGACCTAACGGAAGCATGTAGATTGAGAAGAGCAGCGGACCCAGGATAGAGCCTTGTGGAACACCATATCGGATATCATGTGTCTTCGAGTTGTAATTCCACAACTAACAAAAATTTTCTCCCTGCCAGGTAGGATTCAAACCAATTTAAGACCCTGCCAGAGAGGCCCACCCATTGACTAAGGCGATTTCTAAGAATGTTGTGATCAATGGTGTCAAATGCAGCACTCAGATCTAAGAGGATGAGAACAGATAAATGGCCTCTGTCTGCATTCACCCGCAAGTCATTTACTACTTTAACGAGTGCAGTTTCTGTGCTGTGATTTGTTCTAAAACCCGACTGAAATTTATCAAGAATAGCAGGTTTATTGAGGTGGTCATTTAACTGCAAAATGACTGCCTTCTCTAGAATTTTACTTAAGAAGGGCAGGTTAGAGATGGGTCTAAAATTTTCAAAAGCAGAGGGTCGAGATTATTTTTCTTGAGCAGGGGTTTAACTACAGCAGTCTTAAGACAGTCTGGGAAGACCCCCGTATCTAATGACGAATTTACTATGTCCAGAATATTGTCAATTAGCACGCCTGATACTTCTTTGAAAAACCTGGTTGGTATTGGATCAAGAACGCAGGTGGAGGGTTTCAGTGCTAATGTTTGTGATGAGTTATCTTGTACTATAAATGTTTGTGATGCGCCATCTGTTAGAAGGGCAGAGGACACATTGACACTTGCCCTTTTATTAGGGTGGATTTAGCTGTCGAGATACAATTGGTTACATTTCTCTTGCTTTTCCAGCTGGAGCGCAGGCAGGTAAAGTGATTTGCTCCTGGTCACACAATGGGATTTGAACCCACAGACTCAGGGTTTGAAGTCAAATGCCTTTACCACTACGTCACTTTACTCAACACCTTTCTATCGTGAAACCATAAGAATATCCTCATTTTAGCAGACAATTTTACTTACTAATGTGTTTGCAACGTCGGATCACGCGAGACAGCAGGGAACTGTCAGGCGAGATTTACGCATCGAACGAACTGTTATTTTATTATTGACAAACACTGCCAACGTGTTTTTTATTAAGTTTATTTGTTTGGTAAATATTTATCTTATGACAACTTTTTAATATAACGCCGTGCCTGTTGCTTCAATATTTATGTAATTGAAGCATCAACAGGTTAAGAGGTTCATTCAGCGTCTCACAATGAGTTAGAGGCGGGATACAAGACCGTTACGTTTGACTTTTATAAGAGAGCTTTCATCATGAGCACCAACACACATTTCTTGCAATGCAAATGCTTGCAGGTTGATTCAGGGTAACTGCAGTCAAAAGTAAAATTCACAAGAGGAGGCGGCCGCACTGACCAGTCATGCATTGTTTCCTTCATTTTCGGAAACGACATTTTACGAAGACTCGACCGTTCAAACAAATGCTTTCTAACTTTTTTTGTTTTGTTTAGAATTCGCCTGCCATGCTGTCCCGTTTATATCCACGGCTTCATTTCTTTGCGACTCCCTTTGACTCAGAATTCGATAAGGAAATGAGAAAATTTATAGGTGGATGATATGCTTTAAAATCGTAAGCGTTTGACTTACCACTGATCGGATGTTCAGAAAACGAATGGGTGAATGAATGCGCCTCGCAGATCGCGTGTCCGCCGAAATGACGCCAACTCCGCTGGGTTGTTTGACGATTCTGTGCTTTTTGTGCCTAGGGTGCTCCGTGAAAGACTCTTTAAAAGTACAGTAGTTTTAATAAAGAACGCTAAAATCGCACATCATAAATAGAAAAGCAACGGTTAAAACAAACACTTCCGCCATACGGTGTGATATACGCAAAAAATATGACATGTAAAAGCAACGCGTGCCAAAGTCTCCAATGTTAAAAACTGAAATGCAGAACCTTGTGTGCTTTCCAAGAACGCTTCAAATAAAGACAAAAAAAAAAATCGATTCAACACATGCATTTCCTTTAGTTAGCATCATAGTACCGTAATGCAAAATGTTTGCCAAACGTTCTGGTCGATAAAAAAGAGAGCTGGACAGCTCCATCAAAGGTACAAAATCACCGGCATTCAGCGATAACGGGAGCTGGGTCGGTGACAGCTGGATTTGAACGACAAGCTTCTCACCAGAAGCCCGCCTCCTTCCCGCCCACTTGTGTATGTATTCTGGAGATCGGCGTCTGGAGTAACCAATAACATTACAACATTGTGGGCGGTTTCTGCTGGAATACCCAATCCTACAGGCAGGAGTCTCTGACTTCCGGTGCGGTTGTCTCTGTCAACAAGGGAGCTGACTGAAGTGAGCGGCGGGCGGTGAGAGTCGTCGCGCTTCGGCGGAGAGGAGAGGAGAGGAGAGCAGAGCAGGTAAGGGTTTTCTTTAGCTGGTAAGAACAGTTTGGTTACTCACATTTCTATCAATTATAGCATAACGTTAATGTGTTATTACGTGGAAAGCTAAATTGCAGCTCGTAGCCGCCGGTGGACATCGTGACAGGTGTCAAATTAACATGATAAGGTAGCACTCCTGGCGATGAAGGCACTTAGTGCAAGAAAAAAAAACCCGAAGGATCGCAATTTCCTTTACATCACGTGAAGGCAGGTAAAATGAGAAATGGATTGGCAATCAGTTGAGGAGCCAGTAGTGGCCCTCTTAACAGGCAGCTCATAAGAAATGACGACGATGAGGAGGGACAGGCCTTCATCAAAGGTCATATGAGAAGGAGTGTGTAATGGAGGTGGGGTGATGGCATCCACAACACTTACTTGTAAAGACGTCCTGAGCAGCAGCAGGAGGAGGAGGACAGTAATGACATCAGGGTAGAGTCAGTTGTGGAGGTGATGTGACATCAGTTCTCAACAAGAATTGATATGCCAGCAGTCAATTTAGAAGGGATGATGATGATGATAAAGAAGACTGAAATGATGAGTAGAGGGCGTCTTCATCAGACATTTGCTGAAAAGGAATTGCTTGGTTGGTGATGAGTAGGAGGTGGAGTCCTTCATCAGAAGTCATTTAAAGAGAGATGATGCTGACTAGAAAGCCTCCATTAGAGGTCAGATGAGAAGGAATGGCGATAAGGTGGAGGCTTTCCATCACAAGGTGGCTGAGAGAGATTGATGGTGAGGTGGATGTTGTCAGAAGAAGGCAGGTGAGAAGGATACTTAAAGATGAAGACAGGGCCTTCTGGAGAAGTCAGGCGAAGAATGAGTGTTCATGAATTGTCGTTTGAGAGTGGATGTTATGGGGAGGATAGAGTAGGATAGCAGATCTTTGTTATAAGTCAATTAAGAAGGGATGTGGAGAAGACCGTCCTCTTTCAAACTTGATATACAAGGAAAAAGTCTTCATCAAATAGCACTTGAGAAGAAGCACAATGGGTCCGGCAGTAGTCAGCTGAGTAGTGGGTGATGGAAGCTATGAAGACGCTGCTATCTTTTCAGATCTCGGTTAAGAAAGAGTGACAGTGACAACTGGACTCCCATCAGAGGTCAGTTTCGAAGGAGTGTTGTTGATTTCGTTGGTGAGACTTTTTGTTAGAAGTTAGCTGAGACAGAATCATATTATTTAATAATATTCTCAAACGTCTTTAAAAGTCAATAAGGATTAGTTTTGATGTTGACGAGAAGCAGCCTTCATCTGAATTCCATGCTGATAAGGAGGACATAATACTAACGGTAAAGGCCTTCATCCAGCAGTAAATTGAAAAAAATGTGTTCATTTTCTCACATATGCTACATATACAGTATTTAGGGCTTTTAACAATTCACATTGCCAAAACCAGACGATGTTTGTCGTTTAATCCTTACCTGATCTGTGTGTGAAGTGCGTGTTGATTTCCTGATTCAAGCAAAGAAGGGCCACACTTGAGAAACGGTTATCTCAGAATTGTGTGCCGATTGACCAAGGTGATGTTTGATGCTTTCACTTGTAAAATGCCTGTTAAAAAAAAAAAAGTATTCAGTCTGATGCAGTCTGCAAGAAGCCTGCACCCTGGGAAAAGATTGGCTTTCCAGCAAGAGCAACGACGCCACAGAATAAGAGCAAAGCAATCGGGAACGGCTTAAAACCAGCAATGTGAATGTCCTGGAGTGGCCGAGTCAGAGTCCAGATCTCGGTCCAATTGAGAATTTATGGCTGGACATGAGAAAGGCTGTTCACTTCCAATCGACATGACACCTGACAGAGCTTGAGCAGTTTTACAAAGAAGAAAAATGATTAATGGCAGTATAGAGATGTGCAAAACTTATATACAGCGGGGAAAAGAAGTATTGAATGCGTCAATGTTTTTTCCAGTAAATATATTTCTAACCAGTAATGGCGCACTGCACGTGAATACACTTGACTTGAGCATTCCTAGTTTTAATCCTCTTCCTCTGTATGTTTGCTCAGAGGTTGATGCGCTTGCTGCTTCCTGAGCAGCTCTTCTTTTCTCCACCCTAGCGGCCCGCTTCTTCTCTTCTTTCGTCGGCATCTTTTAACGTTAAAACTGATTAAGTTAGTGTTTGTGTTGCAATTACTATTCATTTTTCACTTAAGCTGACACTTAAGTCTTCAATCTGCCTCAAGAATGATTTTAGATATGAAGAGGCAGGGGAAGTGACGGCGAAGGTGGTAGGGATGAGAATGATGCCTGTACGCATGCGCTGCACTGCCTCGAGTTGATTCTACAATAAAATAAAAAAGATTCAATCATCACCCTGAAAGCGGATAGTAGATGTTATGTAGTATATCTGTACTAAATTTCAGGTCAATAGGTCAAACAGTTTGCAAGCCACAGGTGATTTAAAATCCTGGACAGACAAATGGACAGTCACGGTAGCGTATTATATACAGTGGTGTGAAAAACTATTTGCCCCCTTCCTGATTTCTTATTCTTTTGCATGTTTGTCACACAAAATGTTTCTGATCATCAAACACATTTAACCATTAGTCAAATATAACACAAGTAAACACAGAATGCAGTTTTTAAATGATGGTTTTTATTATTTAGGGAGAAAAAAAATCCAAACCTACATGGCCCTGTGTGAAAAAGTAATTGCCCCCTTGTTAAAAAATAACCTAACTGTGGTGTATCACACCTGAGTTCAATTTCCTGATTACTGCCACACCTGTTTCAATCAAGAAATCACTTCAATAGGAGCTGTCT
The DNA here is from genome assembly GCF_016835505.1 of Polypterus senegalus. Classification (NCBI taxonomy): domain Eukaryota; kingdom Metazoa; phylum Chordata; class Cladistia; order Polypteriformes; family Polypteridae; genus Polypterus; species Polypterus senegalus. Next base: position 154,678,564 of record NC_053166.1, read on the forward strand.
GACACAGAGAAGTAGACCAAAAGCACCTCAAAAGCTAGACATCATGCCAAGATCCAAAGAAATTCAGGAACAAATGAGAACAGAAGTAATTGAGATCGATCAGTCTGGTAAAGGTTATAAAGCCATTTCTAAAGCTTTGGGACTCCAGCAAACCACAGTGAGAGCCATTATCCACAAATGGCAAAAACATGGAACAGTGGTGAACCTTCCCAGGAGTGGCCGGCCGACCAAAATTACCCCAAGAGCGCAGAGACGACTCATCCGAGAGGTCACAAAGACCCCAGGACAACGTCTAAAGAACTGCAGGCCTCACTTGCCTCAATTAAGGTCAGTGTTCACGACTCCACCATAAGAAAGAGACTGGGCAAAAACGGCCTGCATGGCAGATTTCCAAGACGCAAACCACTGTTAAGCAAAAAGAACATTAGGGCTCGTCTCAATTTTGCTAAGAAACATCTCAATGATTGCCAAGACTTTTGGGAAAATACCTTGTGGACTGATGAGACAAAAGCTGAACTTTTTGGAAGGCAAATGTCCTGTTACATCTGGCGTAAAAGGAACACAGCATTTCAGAAAAAGAACATCATACCAACAGTAAAATATGGTGGTGGTAGTGTGATGGTCTGGGGTTGTTTTGCTGCTTCAGGACCTGGAAGGCTTGCTGTGATAGATGGAACCATAAATTCTACTATCTACCAAAAAATCCTGAAGGAGAATGTCCGGCCATCTGTTCGTCAACTCAAGCTGAAGCGATCTTGGGTGCTGCAACAGGACAATGACCCAAAACACACCAGCAAATCCACCTCTGAATGGCCGAAGAAAAACAAAATGAAGACTTTGGAGTGGCCTAGTCAAAGTCCTGACCTGAATCCAATTGAGATGCTATGGCATGACCTTAAAAAGGCGCTTCATGCTAGAAAACCCTCAAATAAAGCTGAATTACAACAATTCTGCAAAGATGAGTGGGCCAAAATTCCTCCAGAGCGCTGTAAAAGACTCATTGCAAGTTATCGCAAACGCTTGATTGCAGTTATTGCTGCTAAGGGTGGCCCAACCAGTTATTAGGTTCAGGGGGCAATTACTTTTCACACCACTGTATAAAGATTGGGCTACTGACATGAAATTTACACCAGATGTTGGTAACAACCCAAGTAATCCACAGATACAAAGCAATCAAAACAAATAAGTCCATTAATGAAATTATCTTATATATAAAGCAAGCAGTAACAATCTTGCAGTCTTGTATGTGTTATCATCCAGTTGACGCTTAGTAACCACAAGGGGGAACCAGAGAGCCCCAGACACAGCAATACAGTCCACAGTATAAGAATATAAATACAAGAAAGAGTTTTTATTCCACAAAGCACCTTCCAATGAACCAATTAGCCACAATCTTATATATAAAGCAGATTGTAACAATCTTGTGGTGGTCTTGTATGTATGTTTTCAACCAGTTGACACTCTGAACGTTTCTGGTGTGCTCTGTAAAAGCAACTGACAGTTTAGTCATGAAAAATCTGTAGTATTATTTGTTTGTCGTTTAATGTTTGTTTTTGTTAACTATATTTTCATCTTGCATTATTCTTATTGTAACAATGTTGTAGTGGCAATAGAATTAAATGAAACTAATAATTTATTATTTAATAATTGATATTTTTTTTCTCATCGTCAAAAATTCTGCATGTACAAACTTATTACTACACCACAAAACAAAAATTAACCTGTGAAGTTGTGTTTTTTTTAATGATATTTTTCTCAAACAATTAAAAAAAAAATCTTTATATTCCTCCCGGGCAACGCCAGGTATTTCAGCTACTGTGGAATGACACAGGGAATAAGTATTGAACACGCTTACTGAAATGTATTGAATACTTAGTAGAAAAACCTTTGTGGGTAATGACAGCTTCAAGACGCCTCCTGTATGGAGAAACTCGCCGCACGCATTGCTCAGGTGGGATTTTGTCCCATTCTTCCAAACAAACTGTCTTCAAATCTTGAATGTTCTGGGGGCCTCTTCTATGAACTCTGATGTTCAGTTATTTCCATAGTTTTGTTAATTGGATTCAAGTCGGGTGATTTAGTGGGCCATTCTAGCAGCTTTAATTTCTTTCTCTGAAACCAATTTTATGTCAATTGCCCCATTAGAAATATATTTACTGAGAAAAATGTTGACGTGTTCAATACTTATGTTCCCCACTGTATATATGTATATATATATATATATATATATATATATATATATATATATATATATATATATATATATATTTGCAGCTGGAGATCCACAAAGGGAGAAAATGAATCATGTATCATAAAGTAGTTTTTATTCCTGAGCTTTCAGCCCCTGCCAGGAGCCTTCATCAATAGATAATGCTTAGACTTGCAAGAATCAAAGGGGACTGTAACCACGTGTGCTTTAAGTCATCCAGACGATCTGGATCTGCATAATTAGATCTGGACCACCCTGTATGTAGGCTTCTTGGCAGAGAGAGAACCATCTTCTTTGCCTCTGCCAAACACACCATCCCCGGTGGCTCTGACGCCCTGGACAGAGCATCAGTCACGTTATTGCCACAGCCCTTCCGACAGGACACCCTGACAGAACATCAGAACAGTCTGGACGAGATCAGGCCATTCAGCCCAACAAAGCTCGCCAGTCCTATCCACTTATTTCTTCCTAAAACACACCAAGTTGAGTTTTGAAAGTCCCTAACGTCTTACTGTCCACCACACTACTTGGTCTCTTATTCCAAGTGTCTATTGTTCTTTGTGTAAAGAAAAACTTCCTAATGTTTGTGTGAAATTCACCCTTCACAAGTTTCCAACTGTGTCCCCGTGTTCTTGATGAACTCATTTTAAAGTCACCGTTTTGATCCACTGGACTGATTCCCTTCATCATTTTGCACACTTCACTCACCTCTCCTCTTAATCTTCTCTCATTTAAACTCTAAAGGCTCAGCTCTTTTAATCTTTCCTTATAATTCAACACTTGCAGCCCTGAATCAGCCTCGTCGCTCTTCTCTGGACCCCCTCTAGTGCTGCTGTGTCTTTATGGAGAGCAAAACTGCACACAGGACTCCAGATGAGGCCTCACCAGTGTGTTATGAAGTTTGAGCGTCACCTCCTGTGACTTGTACTCCACGCATCAAGGCGCTATATAACCTGACATCTGTTCACTTTCTTAATGGCTTCTGAATACTGTCAGGAAAAGCTTTGTAGGTGGAGTATCCACCTGGTTAGACGGGAGGAGGTCTTCGGGTGGTTAAACACCCAGATCGGAGCGTGATCGGCACTAACTCGAACTCCAAGCTAGATACAGTTCATGTGGCCAATCTCAAGCCGTACTTCGGCCCTCCCTTGTCCAAGGTTGGCAGGGTTTGGGGAACGTAGCGGGGCTACATTATAATAGTATGTTCTATGTTTGTGTTGAGTTCGTTTGGTTTTCATCGTCCCGTTTACTGTCCGTTATGTGTGCGTCAGTAAACGGGACGGTGGAAACAAAACGCACTCGGCACAAACATAGAACATACTATTATAATGTAGCCCCGCTACAGTATGTTTAGTACCAATCGCTCATCATTTGGAGGAAGACGCACGCTATTGGTTAGGTCTGCGATTACTTTGTGGCTGAACCTGACACAAGAAAATGAGCAATAGGAGGAAAGTTTGAGATAAAATGCCGCAATTTATCTCTTGGCATACAAAAATGAGCTTTACTTCAAAGAGTATTTGCAATTTTCCTCCTTGGATTAAGTGAAAGTCAAGCAAAATGACACCTTTAATTAGCTAACTTAAAAAAAGATTACAACATGCAAGCTTTCAAGGCAACTCAGGCCCCTTCTTCTTCAGGCATTTGTTAAGGTGATGACATCTTACCTGAAGAAGGGGCCTGAGTTACCTTGAAAGCTTGCATGTTGTAATCTTTTTTAAGTTAGCTAATTAAAGGTGTCATTTTGCTCGACTTCTCACTCACTACATTCATAACGGCTAACACGGTACAACACCCTCGTACTCCTTGGATTAAGTAATTGGCCGCATCCTGGTTGACAAACATTTTCTGGGTGGCAACTACAGTAGAACCTGTTTGGTCTCCAGTACTACAAAGTGAGGAGAAGATTTAAATAAGAGGAGTCGTCTGTGAATATGAGGACTTGAGAGGTTTGGCCATTCAGTGCCTCGGGCTCAGTGGGTCAGCTGATTGTTGCGTTGTTTCCAAGAGCTCATCCAGCCACGTTTTTTGGCTTCAATTGAATGACTCAGTAGATTTCCCACACTATGTGTGAAAATGTCTTTTCTGGTTTCTGTTTGAAATTCACTTCCTCATACTTGAGCGCGTGATTCATAATTTAAATGTGAAGATTTTGCTAGATCAGCTTTTGTTGATGCCTTTCTGAGGTTTGAAGACCTGTATTCGGCCTTTTTCTTAACCTGTCAGCGTGTGTCATGCCTTTTAGGCCCTGGATGGATGCTCTTCTCTGGCCTACTTGTAGAGCTGCAATGTTCTTCTTTATCATTTTGTTTTCCTGTAGTGTGGGGTCCTGAACTGCACACAGGACTCCAGATGCAATCTCACTAGCTTATTATATCGTCAGTCAGTCATCATCCAACCCGCTATATCCTAACACAGGGTCACGGGGGTCTGCTGGAGCCAATCCCAGCCAGCACAGGGCGCAAGGCAGGAAACAAACCCCGGGCAGGGTGCCAGCCCACCGCAGGGCACACACACACACACACCAAGCACACACTAGGGACAATTTCAGATCGCCAATGCACCTAACCTGCATGTCTTTGGACTGTGGGGGGGAAACCGGAGCACCCGGAGGAAACCCACACTGACACAAGGAGAACATTCAAACTCCATACAGGGAGCACCGACAAAAGCGCGATAGACATATGCGCCCCAACAAAACCACGACGGACAAACCCGCTAACTGGTTTGTGACAAATGCGCGCCGACAAAATCGCGAGAGAGGCCAAGAGAGTGGGACGCCCTTGCTGCAATTCTCCCTACATATGCAGGGCGTGATCTTAAAGGATTATCTGCGTGCCGTGCAAATGGCATGCCGCGTCTCATAATATTGACTTCTAAAACAAACATTATTATATATGCTTCAAACTAGTAATTCATATTTAATGAAACTTTCGCGATTTCGATGGTGCGTTTTAATCGGCGCTATTTTGTCGGCGCGCATATGTCTATCGCGCAAATGTCGGGTCACAGGGAAGACCCAGGATGTGAACAGGCAGCAGCGCTACTCCTGTGCCAACATAGCTGTAGAAAGTCCAACATAAAATACGCACCGACGGAACAGCAGACTAAAATAATAAATAGAATGTGAACGAAAGGCAGGGGCAAACATTCCCACCCCGCCATCATGTACACACGCAGTATAGGCTACTGGAGACTTCGTTTCTGTGTTCAGTTCTCTCAGTTTTATTGTACCACTGAGAGATATAAAAACGTGTGATTGGACGGGATAGCAGTTACAAAAAAGTTTTTTCATTTTAAAATAAAATTTCACCATTCCAGTCCTCGCATAGACAGAGCGAATTAAAAACAAGGGTTTGTTGTTTCTCCTTTACTTTTTACATCCATTTTGGCCAGTAGGGGTCACTGTTGTACTGCCTCTGTACTGCTAATTCCTGGCAGGGCAGGCGCAGAGTCACAAGGCTAATAGTTTTAGTTTTGCAAAGAAGCAAACACAGTAAGTGGCGCAGTGATGTTGCTGCTGCCTCACAGTAAGGAAATCTGTGTTTGCATGTCAGGTGTGTTTGTGTGTGTATATATATGTTTGTGTGTGTGTATATGTGTGTTTGTGTGTGTATATGTGTATATGTGTGTGTGCGTGTGTGTGTGTTTGTGTGTGTATATGTGTGTGTGCGTGTGTGTGTTTGTGTGTGTATATATATGTGTGTGTGTGTATATGTGTATATGTGTGTGTCTATATTTGTGTGTGTGTGTGTGTATGTGTGTGTGTGTGTGTATATGTGTGTTTGTGTGTGTATATGTGTATATGTGTGTGTGCGTGTGTGTGTTTGTGTGTGTATATATATGTGTGTGTGTGTGTGTGTATATGTGTATATGTGTGTGTGTGTGTGCGCACCGCATGCCCTTTACTTGTTGTCTCGCAGGCCTAAAACAACCCCGATGCCAGCCTCACTGTTTGGTAACAGGGGTGGCCTTCAGAACAACTGCTTTGCTCTCATGCCGTGTGCTGGCATGCAGCTCAGAAAGGGGATTCTCCGATTATGGAATCGGCACCTTGTGTTGTTTCAGGGAGTTCCCTTGCTGTTCGTTCTCAGCTCACGGCAGTCACATTAAACCAGTTTATTAAAGTTTCCTGTTTGAACCAACATCCCCTTCGGACGTTTTCTTTCCTGCACTAAAAGTGTGTCAATGAAGATTTTCCTTCACGCCATGTGCCATTGTGTTATCGTGGAAGTCCTTCAGCTCGGTGTTTTGCTGCACCTACACTGCATAGTCAAAGTTAAACTATGGTGTGTGGGTATGCCTGCTGTCTAATGCCCCCTACATGTATAGCTACTTTAAGCAAACTGAGGTGTCTGTCTGTCTACTGCGTGGCGCCCAACATGTACGACTTACCTGCACGTGGACTGCCACTTCAAGCAAAACGAAAGTTCATTATGGCTGCTTTATAGCACCCCACACATGGACAGCTGTCTTGAGCAAAGAGACTTAATAACTTGGCATAAGCAGACAAAACTGTTGTCATGTGACCTGAGTGTCATTCAACAGCTGTGCCACTTTCCAAGGGAGGCGTCCACTCGCCATGCTTCTTCTTTTCAAAGGTGACCATTCTGTGAGTTTGCGTGATCTGCTACTTCATGGTTGTCACTCCTTGACGCTTCCACTTCACAGCAATGGCACTTGTGGCAGATCTAGCAGAGCACAAATTTCAAGTACTGATTCTTAGCCAAGGTGGCATCCTATGATAGTGCCACGTTTAAAGTCCGTGAGCTCTTCAGTGCGACCCACTCTCCTGCCAATGTTTGTCAATGGAGATCGCATGGCTATGTGTTTGAATGTGTGCTCCGTTAACAATGGGGTGCAATTGAAGCGCCTGAGCTCAATAATTTGGAGGGGTGGACACATACAGGAATATTCTGTAATAACTCTCGTTAGGACAAAGCAAAATGAACGAAACAATATGCCATGTGCTCCTCAGTATATGGAGCTTCAAACAAGCTGTGGGATGCCCCTGCGTCGGAGAGATGAGGTAGGCGCCGGACAGCCGTTGTGACGTTTAACCTCCATTTAGTCCTCCGCCCGTACCCCTTTCACTCAGTCACTCGACTTCTCATCAGTATTGAGTAGCGTGTCTTCATGGTGAGAACCTATTGGGTCACCAAATCATTTAAGCGATGTCAGAATCAACTGGATGATTGTGAGTTAACAGAAGGTTAAGAAGATGGAGCAACGTGTCACACATCGGTAAGGAGCATGGCAGAAATTGAGCCCTTCTTCTGCAACAGTGTCATTTCAAAGGAGCTTTAGCCACCATGGTCGCCACTCCAATCTTTGTCTGATAGGCAAACTGCAGTTGGCCCCGGTGGTCTGCAACTAGAAGACTCCTATAATGCAGGACCAGTCACCCAAAGGTCTTCATGATGTGAGACGCAAGTGCCACTGGTCTGAAGACACACCTGCTCTCTTTGGAACAGGAACAATGCAGGATTTTTTTCTGAAGCCTTAGGGGACAGACTGAGCAGGTGACAGAGGTGACAGAGGACACTTGCACAAGCCTTACAAACTCAAGAACTAACTCCATCTACATGCCCATATCATCTTAACTGGCTCCCCTCGATCCAGAGAAGCACTTGGTCAGCTGAGGGTTTCTCTTGTACTGCTGAGCGCCATATGCTGTCATGGAGAGATGAGCCCAGCTCCGCTGTGTAGGACCCTCAGTTTTAGTTGTCTGTCCTCACAATCCCAGTCTTTCTATCACCACCCAAACCTCGGGACCATAAGAGTGGGAGTAGATGTAGAGTAGCCAGTAAACTGAAAGCTTCACATGAGGACTTTGCTCCTACTTCACTTCCACAATTCATTCAGTCAGTGAGTATTTTATACATTAAGGTATCTCAATATGAAGGCTGCACTACGTTATTATTTTCATGTAGTTTGTCAATTTCTATTTATTTATTTATTTTTCCGTGAAAATTCAAAGCAAATAGTCCACACAAGAATAGTTAATCCGTTTTTTAACTTACACGGAGCCTCACATCAAAAAGTGTGTCAGATTGTTGTATTATTTTAGTTTTTAGCGTAGCCGATTGCTCACTTTACTTTTATGTGGCAAGGAAAGATGCAATTTAAAGAATGTTATTATAAAACAAGCAAAATAAAGAGTAAATTAATCAGAGGTGAAATGTACATCCCTCGGGTCATATGGCAAATTTCATGTTACAACTCGTGTTGACTTGGCTGTAAATCAGTTCTGTTAAAGTTATGAAACACATTCAGAAGAAAATGGCAACAGTCCGCCCTGATGGTGTGGCATTCTTCCACACCCCCGGGTCCAAGTGGCGCACGTTTACTGACGATTCTTAATTTTTGTTTCCAGCTCTGATTGAGCAAACTGCATGAAGGCTGCCCTGCTAGTTCTGTGACTGGCTTTAATGATCAGCCTACTGATAGATAGCTGGTCTCAACTTTCTCTTTCTTTAGGTGCCACCATGCCTGGCTCCCTGCTGTGGGTCATTGACATCTATGGGAGAGTTTACACTCTTTCCACAGCTGGGCAGACATGGGAGCTCTGCAGAGATGGCCGGCTGGAGTTCAAACGAGTCACAGCAACTGAACAGTGCTGCTGGGGGATTGCCTCAGACCACCAGGTGTATGTCTATGTGCATTCCAGTGAAGTACCCATCCGCTACCAGGAGGAGACCTTTGAGAACCAGGTAAGGAAGAGCACTTGCTTATTTGCAACCTCCAAGGACCATTGTTAGTAAGGGGGGCATACTTGTTTTAAAACAGTGAATGTCCATTAGCCCTTTATTTAAAAGGTAAGACTTTTGACATACAGAGTGGTAGTTTTGCATTGTTTTATATCCTGTTAAAAAGCTTATAATATGTTATACCTCAGGCAGTTAAAAATCACCAGTTTAGAGCCATTTATACGAGTGTGAGCACATATGATAAAGAATGCAGTAGAATATGGTACTAACGTGCGTTCTAATTTGCTTATTTTTCAGTTATTTTACATATAGGTAGAGCGTAATTATTGTATGTTCAGACATCAATTTGAGCTATAAGGCAGAAGTAAAGGGGTGGGCAAAAGTAGGTTTACAGTTGTGAGTACACAAAGCATAATGTAATGTGAGCACTCTGAGTTAATAAAGTTAATAAAGCTATTGAGTTAATCAAGCTATTGTAATAATCATAACCTGCATGTCTTTTTCCGTATGAACATCTGTAAACCTACTTTCTATATAGCAATAAAGTTTATCTTAAACAAAGTACAATGAAATCTTCTATAGCATGCAGGCCAGGTGGTGTCATTCTTAGAGTGACAGCGTGACAGCGATAGACTCCTGCACAAACATTTACAGTTCATTGTAAGTCTCGAAATATGAAAGCAAGAGATGCAGTCAGCAGCCATAAGCACTCATGAGCAGGAAGACAATGGCAATGTGGCGGGACAAGTATTGCTGTTGCCTTGTTAGATATGTGATAATTATGTTGTTGATAGTGTGTTCTAGAATGCATTCTTGCTGTGGGCATCACTGTGTGTAATGGTAACAGACGCTATTCATCATGTGTCATCTTCTCAAAAATTATGAAAAGTGATTTAGCATCCATTGATTTGCATAGTTCTTGTCCGTCAGACATGGTGCACAGACTAATCTCTACATATCCATCCATCCATATCCAACCCGCTATATCCTAACTACAGGGTCACAAGGGTGTCACAAGGGTCTGCTGGAGCCAATCCCAGCCAACACCAGGTGCAAAGCAGTAAAGAAACCCTGGGCAGGGTGCTGCCAGCCCACCGCATAATCTCTCTCTCTCTCTCTCTCTCTCTCTATTTATATATATATATATATATATATATATATATATATATATATATATATATCATATATATATAGTATATATACAATCTATTGTCAAGGCATTACGTAGTCTGAATCACAATCTGATTGTATGGGTGGTTACCTACCAGGTGCCCTGTGGTTGGTCAGCAAGTCGGCTCATAAATCCGCCACGTTTGACCCTCTTTCAGCAAAAGAAGCAGATCATAGAATGGTTGAAATAGTTTGACTGTCAAATAATGCAAAGATATATATATATATATATATATATATATATATATATATATATATATATATATACACTCACCTAAAGGATTATTAGGAACACCTGTTCAATTTCTCATTAATGCAATTATCTAATCAGCCAATCACATGGCAGTTGCTTCAATGCATTTAGGGGTGTGGTCCTGGTCAAGACAATCTCCTGAACTCCAAACTGAATGTCAGAATGGCAAAGAAAGGGGATTGAAGCAATTTTGAGCGTGGCATGGTTGTTGGTGCCAGACGGGCCGGTCTGAGTATTTCACAATCTGCTCAGTTACTGGGATTTTCACGCACAACCATTTCTAGGGTTTACAAAGAATGGTGTGAAAAGGGAAAAACATCCAGTATGCGGCAGTCCTGTGGGCGAAAATGCCTTGTTGATGCTAGAGGTCAGAGGAGAATGGGCCGACTGATTCAAGCTGATAGAAGAGCAACTTTGACTGAAATAACCACTTGTTACAACCGAGGTATGCAGCAAAGCATTTGTGAAGCCACAACACGCACAACCTTGAGGCGGATGGGCTACAACAGCAGAAGACCCCACCGGGTACCACTCATCTCCACTACAAATAGGAAAAAGAGGCTACAATTTGCACGAGCTCACCAAAATTGGACAGTTGAAGACTGGAAAAATGTTGTCTAGTCTGATGAGTCTCGATTTCTGTTGAGACATTCAAATGGTAGAGTCAGAATGTGGCGTAAACAGAATGAGAACATGGATCCATCATGCCTTGTTACCACTGTGCAGGCTGGTGGTGGTGGTGTAATGGTGTGGGGGATGTTTTCTTGGCACACTTTAGGCCCCCTGCGGTGGGTTGGCACCCTGCCCAGGATTGGTTCCTGCCTTGTGCCCTGTGTTGGCTGGGATTGGCTCCAGCAGACCCCCGTGACCCTGTATTCGGATTTAGCGGGTTAGAAACTGGATGGATGGATGGACTTTAGGCCCCTTAGTGCCAATTGGGCATCGTTTAAATGCCACGAGCTACCTGAGCATTGTTTCTGACCATGTCCATCCCTTCATGACCACCATGTACCCATCCTCTGATGGCTACTTCCAGCAGGATAATGCACCATGTCACAAAGCTCGAATCATTTCAAATTGGTTTCTTGAACATGACAATGAGTTCACTGTACTAAAATGGCCCCACAGTCACCAGATCTCAACCCAATAGAGCATCTTTGGGATGTGGTGGAACGGGAGCTTCGTGCCCTGAATGTGCATCCCACAAATCTCCATCAACTGCAAGATGCTATCCTATCAATATGGGCCAACATTTCTAAAGAATGCTTTCAGCACCTTGTTGAATCAATGCCACGTAGAATTAAGGCAGTTCTGAAGGCGGAAGGGGGTCAAACACCGGATTAGTATGGTGGTCCTAATAATCCTTTAGGTGAGTGTATATATATATATATATATACTGTATATAATCCAACGTATTTCTGTCCACTTTTCATGAGAGAACTACTTAATGGATTTAGATCAGTTTTTTTTCTATAATTTGCTTGAACATTCTGTTGATTTTGCGACTTCTCTCATCACACTAAGTATCATCGTTCGCTTGCAGCACCGATTTATTTGCGGGAATCCTAGAGAGACATAGCGGGCCGAGAGGAGAGGAGGGGGAGGCGGGTCCCTCCTCACTCACTCACGTACGCACCAGTCTCGGGGCATTCTTTACCTCCGTTTAGCTAGCGAACAAGAGAACTAACGGATTTAGAACAGTCCGGTTGATTTTGCAACTTGTCATCGCGCTAATTGTCATAGTTCAATTGCAGCAGCGATTTATAAGTGCAAAGCGAAGAGAGAGGCTACGGGCCGAGGGCATAAAATTATTAAAAATTATGTGGGCCGATGTCTCGAACATACACTTCAATAAATACCGTTTTAGAACACACCGATTCAGTTCATTATCCTACAGAATTTTTAAATTCCATTAATTCTCCTGGCATACCTCCCCAAAACTTAGCATTGAAAGTAGGAGCACCAATTATCCTTTTGAGAAACCTGAGCCCACCCAAACTTTGCAATGGTTCCCGTCTCCAGGTCTGTCAGCTTGAGGACAATATCATAGAGGTGATGAAACCCGAAAAATTGCTCATAAAATCGGACCCCAACTTATACTCCCATTCAAAAATGCGACAATTAATTTTTTCCATCTTCTTGCCTCCTCCAATCTCACATCAGTTTCTCAGACACATCGAATTTTGTTGCAGCAGCGCAGTTACCAATTTCTTTCGCCACTTCAACGACTTTTAATTTAAAACCAGCTTCATATTTTCTTCTGATCGTAGATAAGGGATGCACTTACGATAAAGGAGTGTGAGATACAAAAAACACAAAACAGTGCAAACGTCGCTTCGGAATATTACCGTGTGCTCATGTAGGCACAATACATAGAAAATAAAGGCCGTGTGCTCCGTGGTTACTCTCTCAGGTGGGTGTTAACATATCATAATCTCTTGGACCAATAGCGTGAGTTTTCTGCATTTGACTTTCCGCATATGACCGACATTATAAAATACTTGAAATTATACGGTAAAATCAAGCCCCGACTTATCCGCGGGAGAACTTAAACGTGAGTATATGCAGTAATGCAATATATTTGAACTATTAGTAGCTGCCTGTAATACATACCCCAACCAAATTTTTACCATTTTTTAATGGCTAACAAGCGGCTGTATATCTGATAATATACCAGGAATGGTGGAGACAATTTTAAGTCACATGAGAGAAAAAAAATCCAACTAAATATTGTAAATGTGGCAAGGAATTTGAATTTTATCTTGAAAGTCACTGCCTACCATTTGCCCTCTAATCTGCTGTACTCACTTATGTACAGATTTGTTTTTGATAGACTCCGTGTAACCCATTAGCAAGTTTCATGTTTTTAATTTGTGTGTATGGTAGCGGTGGAATCCTGTGGATGGCTTCTGTGACAGACTGCTTCCCAGTGACCGCTGGCAGTGGAGCGACATCACCGGGCTAGTGCACCAGCCTTTAGATAGCTTCCACTTGCCATCAGAGCACTGGGAGTGGGAAGCCGACTGGTATGTAGATGAGAACATTGATGGAGATCCTACAGAAAAAGGGGTGAGTATGTATAGCTGATCTGAAATATGGAAGCTAATCCAACAGCTAGTTCTTTTACACGTTTTCCAGTTATACTGCATATCCCATGAGGTTCTCTGGTATAGATTCAGGACAGCTGTTCTCTTTTAGGGCTGGACATATGCAATTGACTTTCCTGCTTCCTACACAAAAGACAAGAAGTGGAACTCTTGTGTTCGCCGTCGAAGATGGATTCGGTATCGGAGGTACAAATCTCGGGACACATGGGCCAAGGTGTGTGTGTGTGTGTGTGTAAGTAAACATGAGTCTGGTTATTGGTACATAACCATTCTTGCATGAAGGATAACAAGATAGTTAATAAAAACAGTATAAGCTGTGCAATGTGAAAGCCACCAGCTGTCAATGATTGTTGTGCTTTTACACCTCATGTCTGTAAAGTAACAACATTAAGACTTTTCATACGTAACACTCAGGGTAAACCATGCCAGGAAGGTACTTTGATCTACACAATCACACATATCAGGATGATAAGGTACGTCATAGCCAAAAGTAAGGTGGCAAAGATCCTGACCTGTGACAATAATGACCCTACGATGACATTTGAGCATCCTCTCATTTTCAAACTTAGCATAACAGTCTCGGACCTACTCAGCCCTGTTCTGTGCTGCAGGAGTTGCTTGAAGGGTGTGTATTCAACAGACTGTCTTTTCAGCACATGGTTCAATGCTAAAAATGGGGTGCCAGCCCACTTATTAACACACATAATCAATCTAACTAGCACATCTTTGGGAATGTGGTAGCAAAAAACAGAATACCTACAGCAAAACGTCTGTAGGTACAGGTAGAATGTGCTGACTCCCCATGAAAGAATAACTAGGCATGGTATTTGAACCCAGGATGGTGATATCTATGAGACAACAATGCTACCCACCATGTTACCATAAACCCCAATGCCCTTTTAAACTTGCCAGATTCCCATCTCACATTGCAGATAGCCAGAGCCTATTACAGCAGCATTGGAAGCTCGGCAGAAGTCGTCCTTCAGAAAGGTGTTGCTCTCATTGTGGCAGATATTTTCATGCACTCACACCAAGTGAAACTACAGCCAACATTTGGTCTTATCCAAATGTCTATGGGGTGAAGGAGAGATGCCCAAACACCCGGTGGAACATCCTATGTACACAATGGGAGAATGTGCCAACTCCAAACCGTTATTGACTAAGGCTAGAATTCAAACCCACCGTCCTGGCACTGTGAGGTAGCAGTGTAGATTCTCCTACTAAGTCGTGGCTTGGTAAAATGACTTGTCAAGTGTTCTGAGATTCTTGACTCCATGCTTCTTTGCAAATGCCTTGCTGCAGTAGACTGCATGTAAGAAAAGGGCCCTTTAAATAACAACCATAATCATTTCTGACTGGATATTTTAGAATGTTGAACCAAAAGAAAGAAGAAAGCCTGAGCAATAGGATGCTAACATAATACTGCAGATAACAAAATGGGAGTGCCGGCTTTAAGTCTTGCATTCATTCTGCACGCTGAAATGAGAACTACTTAACGGACTTAGATCAGGTTTTTTTCTATAATTTGCTAGAACATTCCAGTTGATTTTGCAACTTCTCTCATTGCACTAAGAATCATAGTTCTCTTGCGGAAGCGATGTATTCGCACTAATCCGAGTCTTCAGGCTGAGGTGAGGAGGAAGCGTGGTGTCAGGAGTGGGGATCTGGGCAGGGCCCACCTCACTGTCCTGTTCCACTACTACGTGGGTGTAGCTACAGGGGACAGCTAGTATTTAACTAAAGCAATTTGCATGGAAGCATGTAAACAACTACAGTATAGTGATTTTTTTTCCTTTTTAATAAGATATATGCTTCATGTAGAAGGTAAACTGCGTTATGATGGGCACATTTGCATCTTTCTGCTGCTCTGCTAGAAAACCAGAAATGGTGAAACAAAACCATAGTTAGTAGTTTGGACCCGAAAACAACAGCTGACACTTCTTAAGTTTCTGCATTTATAAAGATTCAGGTTTCTATTGTTAACATCTCCATGCTTAATCAGTTTTTTTTTTTCATACGTAACCAATGTTCCTGCGATGTGATAAAGAAATGCTGTCTCATCTCTCCTTCACACTTCCATTTAAATCGGTTCACTGCTTTGTTAGTATAACTTTGTGTTTCCCTATCTCTTCAGGTTCCATCCCAGAATGCTGGGCCTCTTCCTGACCCTTTCAGTGACCTCAGTGTCGGCGGGTGGGACATTACAGAGGAGCCTATGGGCCGCCTTTCACTTTGGGCTGTGTCCTTACAAGGGAAGGTGAGCAGGTCCAAGTTTTCTTTTGGTTTAACTTGGTGAAGCCAACGTAAGACTAGGTATGTTAGTATCTGAACACTAGAGGGCACTGGAGGTTTGTTATATTCTGTTGTTTATTTCTGTGAATAAGCTGGCTTGTTTAAGTTTTGTTTCATGCATCACTTCTGGAAAGCAGAAAAACAGTAGCAGAACAACCAGTACAATCACCACCCACCTCATCATCTGGCCGAGTGAATGCCTCATACACTTACTAGTATCAGGAAAGCTTCACTCTTGTTATAAGCCACAGACAAGGTCACCAGATTATAAGGAGTCCAGGAAGGGGCTAGATAGATGGATAGATAGATAGATAGATACTTTATTAATCCCAAGGGGAAATTCACAAATGGTAGAAGTGATCAGTGAAATAGAGAATAATACAGAAAAAAGTAAAAAGATAAAGTCATACACGGAGCTGCTGGAATGGCTGCCACTCACGGCGGCGCCACCACATTGTCTAATGTATAATGCCACAGGGTGGCAGACAGAACAGGATGGTGATAAAATAAGTGTTATAAAACTGAAGTATGATGTTTTAAATTGTTTTAATATATGTTGGCCCTTAACGGACTGGGCAGACTGGGCTTTGCTGGCCTTATATGCTGTTATTACAAGGGGCTACCATTCTCATTAAGTACTTTTACAGGCTTGCAATAGTTACTTTGGGCCAGGCTATAATGATAATAGCTTTTCTTGTCTGATTTTTGGGTGGTCTCCAATTTAGACCTGAAGCAGACTTGGCCTTGTTGGCCTCATAGCCTCACATGAGAAGCTAACTTGTTTGGTCAAGCTCTAGCGCTTCAACATTAATAGCTCTTTCATTAGGTGTATACAGAATATAAAAGTTGTCCAGGCTTTATTTGGTACAAAATGTGTGGACCAAGGCTATAACGAGGAAGTTTCAAGACAATGATTTTTATACGGCAGACTTTCCATTGATGGCTTCATCATGCTTGACTTGCTAACTTATTTTTGGAAGAAGCAGGTTAAGGTGTTAAAGCTGTTTATAGTGATTAGTCTCTCTTTGAGACCTTGTCCAGACTGCATCCGAGGGACGTTCATTCATCAACTCTCAGATCTCTTAACATTGGCTCAGTTGCATGAGGACACAGTGGCAATCTGTGCATTTTACCTGACAGATTTCTTGGCTTTGCTCACATAGTTGCCAATGCAAGAAAACCCTGGGAATTATTCTGAACTGGGTTTTGCCACGTTCTGGTTTCTTGTGGTTTCCGACTCAGCTTTGTTCACACACGCTCACTACCCACAAATATTTACCAGTAAGTTCCTGCATAGACGGACTTACCTGTATAACAAAGGGGCTTGTCACTTGTCTCTCTGGCCTAGAATTGGTAAATATAGGCTCCATTAACAAGGTAAACTTCAGTACTGGAGTATGAAGAGATACCCAGCAAAACAACATTGCCCAAATTCCATTTGTTGTTTCCTGTTGTCATAATGTGGCATATTCATGGAAGATTCCTAGCAGATTATAACAGCTTAAACGTTCAGTCTCTCCTGTAGAGAGTTAAACTGGTTGCTAGTGGGTAGCATCTCCTACAGCTGCTTCCCTTGCAGGTTTTAGGCAGCTAACAGACTCTCTGAGGTTTGCCCTGTGTCTTGCATGAAGGTCCTCTTGATTTATTGTGTGTAGGTCTGGTACAGAGAAGGAATTTGTCATCATAATCCAGAGGGTTCCTCCTGGGAAGAGGTGTCCACCCCTGGGGAGGTGGTGCAAATCAGCTGTGGGCCAAGTGACCTTGTCTGGGCAGTGATGTGGGAGGGCCAATTGCTGGTACGTGAGGGCATCAGCAGAGAGAACCCCAAAGGTCAGTATGCATGGTGGCCCTGGAGCGGGACTGTCCTCTTCTGTATCCCATTCAAACCCTACCCTTGGTATTAAGTGTCCTTCTGTTTTGATTCTTGAGATACTGTCACACAATATGGCTTGATTACATTGAGCAGCACTCCTTCTTTACTTTATACTCGATCTTCAAGTTTCTTGTCCTTAGTCACACATGTTAACTGTCTCTGACTAGAGGGAGCACAAAACAATTGTCCACTTCAAATGTTCTACTTGCCTTGTAGATGTTGGGTATGTCAGACAATATATCTCAGTTATTCTCATTCTGCAGTAGAAAGTAAACTCTGGTGACTTAATGGGTAATCCTTGTAATACCAAGGGAGTCACCTGGCTAATTTGACTTAAGTCCTATCATTCAGGGGATGGGCAAGTGAGCCTAGATTTTGACCTCAGAAGATTTTCCTATGAGCCTTTTTGCCGAGTTCTCATATGTCCTTCAGAAGAGGGCTTGATGACCGCTGGCAAAATGTAGTTTTGAAAGTGTGCCATTTCAGTCCTCTTTGGGACCTACAATAGTTCAGTGCCCTCACTTGCACATATCCTGCAATAAAACTAGCAGATTTCCAACTCAAGTCATTAATTATTGGTTTGTCCTCAAGCCATGGACTCTCAAGTTGGCTTTATCCTTAAATGAGGTTAAGTGAGTCCTTATCTATTTCTGTTTTTGTGTATTTATTTAATGCCACTCTACAGTATGGAAATAATAAGTGGCTTGCTTGTGTTTCCAGGCTCATCTTGGGTAGTGGTAGAATCTCCAAGCTCTGAAGTTGGGGCAGTCCATGTCTCAGTGGGAGTGAGTGTTGTGTGGGCAGTGACAAAGGACCGGAAGGTGAGTTCCATATGTTTCTGTTGGTTGTCTCAATAGACCTCAGTAGCAAATACTGGGTTTTTGTTTCTTAGGTATGGTTTCGACGAGGCATCAACTCCCATAATCCCTGTGGGACAGGCTGGATTGGGATGGTTGGAGAGATGGTGATGCTAAGTGTGGGGGTAAATGATCAGGTAAGAATGCCTCTGTTCTTTTGAATAGCTGCATTTAGGGACTCTGTCTATTTCTTTCTCTTACTCTCTCTGCAATTTATTTATGCTGTTGTGTTTATTTATTTTAATGTACATTCCCGTTTCAGGTTTGGGGAATCAGCTGTGACGACAGAGCCATCTGCTTTCGTCAGGGCGTTACGTCAAATGAGCTAAGTGGCAAAACCTGGAGGGTGATCACTGCAGCTCGAGATGACCGTTCTCAGGCCAGCAGTGCCAACAGCCTAGCAAGGTATAAATCAGGTGTCTCGCTGTACCATTGATAGAAAAGGATGCCTATAAGACCCAAAGACCTGCTCAAACTCTCATGGTGTTAATGGCTTTAATGGTCAAGTGCTACAGGAGCGAGATTCCCCAGGTGTCACATGACTTAGAGGTGAACATAACTGGAGAGCCCTATTGTCTTTTTTTTTTTTTTTTTATTAATCTTATTACAATCAATACATAGCAATCAAGTTTTTACAAAAAGAATTATGTTAAGAACAGATCAATCCCCACCCCTGAGAGAGAGAGCAAGCCAAACGGTGTAAAATTTAAGGCTTGTAAAAATGCCTAAATTAATAAATTCTCTGTGCTTTATAAACTTATTTTAAAATATTACTGATTAGATCCTGCCATGTTTTGAAAAAAGTCTGTACGGATCCTCTGAGTATTTGATTTTTTCCAATTTTAAATTGTATAACACATCAGTTTCCCACTGACTTAAAAGAGGAGAGTTTGGGTTCTTCCAGTTTATCAGAATAAGTCTGCGTGCCAACAGTGTAGTGAATGCAATCACAGTTTGTTTGTCTTTCTCCACTTTAAACCCCTCTGGAAGAACCCCAAACACAGCTGTTAATGGGTTAGGAGGGATTGTGAGTCCAAGGCTGTCTGAAAGGTAATTAAAAAATTTTGTCCAGAATAATGTTAATTTGGTGCAGGCCCAGAACATGTGACCCAGTGAGGCTGGGGCTTGGTTGCAATGTTCGCAGGTTGGATCATGCCCTGGAAACATTTTGGAGAGTTTTAGTCGAGACAGATGTGCTCGATATATAATTTTAAGTTGTATAATTGTATGCTTTGCATATGGAGCTCGAGTGAATTCTCTGCATTGCTACTTTCCACTCCTTTTCTGATATATTAATTGAGAGGTCATTTTCCCAGTGTCCTCTTGGATCTTTGAAAGGAAGGGATTGTAAAATGATTTTATATATTGTAGAGATGGAGTCTAATTCCTCAAAATTGAGCAATATTTTTCCAGCGTGGATGAGGGTGCAAGATGAGGAAAATCTGGAAGGTTCTGTTTAACAAAGTTCCTGATTTGAAGATAGTGAAAGAAATTTGTAGCTGGAATGTTAAATTTGGAATGTAATTGTTCATAGGATGCAAAGACGTTGTCTATATAAAGATCTCTAAGCAAGTTAATTCCAAATTTTTTCCAGATATTAAAAACTGCATATGTTTGTGAAGGTTGAAAGAGGTGGTTCTTTGCAGGGTGCCACAGAAAGAAGCTTCTCCGTCTTAAAATGCTTTCTACATTGGTTCCAGATTCTAAGTGAGTGGAGCACAATTGGGTTATTAGTGTATTGCCGATAACGTGTGTTTATTGGAGCACAAAGCAAGGAATACAAAGAAGTACTGCAGGATTTTACTTCTATTGCGGTCCATGCCTGTGTATGTTCTTCTATTTGTGTCCAGGTTCTTATCGCCTGTATATTTGCTGCCCAGTAATAAAACTGGAAGTTAGGTAGAGCCATGCCGCCTTCTGCCTTTTGTCTTTGTAGGGTCGCTCTTTTGATGCGTGGATGTTTTGAATTCCAAATAAATGAGGTTATTGTTGAATCTAATTGCTTAAAGAACGATTTATTAATGTATATTGGTATGTTTTGAAATAAAAAAAGGAGCTTAGGAAGAATATTCATCTTAACAGTGTTAATTCTTCCAGCTAGTGTGAGATGAAGGGTTGACCATCTATGCAAGTCTTGTTTAATTTTTTCCATGCAGACGACGAAATTTTGTCTTTTGTGTAACATTCCAGAATTATGCCCAAATTGTTTCTCCTTGAGTTCTCAGTTATGTGTTTAGGGAAACTTGTGTTCACTCAGTTTTCAAGTGGACAGATTTGCAACAAATGGTCTTGCATTGAGGCTTTTTTCTGGTCAACCTGAGACCCTATTCAAACCCAAGGTATTGCACATACTCTAAGCTGTCGGGAACATGGGGAGGATAAGTGGTGCTTTGGATCTCAAGGCACTAGAAAAGCTAGTTATAAGTGCTGTGGATAGTTCTGCTTTCGTGAACAGAATCTAGGAGATTTTACTGGATACGTATGATGGCCACTAATAATGGAGTAATAGCAGCTGATCCTGGTTTTAAGATTCTACAGGTGCATCAGAGAGAAACTTGACTTTGAGTGGGTGCGATGCTATTGTGATGGTCATGACGCTATTAGATGATAGATAGATACAACACTTACTTACTTACTTATTTACTTCATTAATCCCAAGGGGAAATTCACATACTCCAGCAGCAGCATACTGATGATTAAAAAAAAATAATATTAAATTAAAAAGTGATAAAAATGCAGGTATAACAGACAGTAACTTTGTATAATGTTAACATTTACCCCCCGGGTGTAACTGGAAAGTCGCATAGTGTGGGGTCTTCTTAGTCTGTCAGTGGAGCAGGATGGTGACAGCAGTCTGTCGCTGAAGCTGCTCCTCTGTCTGGAGATGATCCTGTTCAGTGGATTCTCCATGATTGACAGGAGTCTGCTCAGCGCCCGTCGCTCTGCCACGGGTGTCAAACTGTCCAGCTTCATTCCTACAATAGAGCCTGCCTTCCTCACCAGTTTGTCCAGACGTGAGGCGTCCCTCTTCTTTATGTTGCCTCCCCAGCACATCACCACGTAGAAGAGGGCGCTCGCCACAACTGTCTGATAGAACATCTGCAGCATCTTATTGCAGATGTTGAAGGACGCCAGCCTTCTAAGGAAGTATAGTTGGCTCTGTCCTTTCTTGCACAGAGCATCAGTATTGGCAGTCCAGTCCAGTTTATCATCCAGTTGCACTCCCAGGTATTTATAGGTCTGTACCCTCTGCAAACAGTCACCTCTGATGATCACGGGGTCCAGGAGGGGCCTGGTCCTCCTAAAATCCACCACCAGTTCCTTGGTTTTGCTGGTGTTCAGGTGTAAGTGGTTTGAGTCGCACCATTTAACAAAGTCCTTGATTAGGTTCCTATACTCCTCCTCCTGCCCACTCCTGATGCAGCCCACAATAGCAGTTTCGTCAGCGAACCTTTGCACGTGGCAGGACTCCGAGTTGTATTGGAAGTCCGATGTATGTTGGCTGAACAAGACTGGAGAAAGTACAGTCCCCTTCGGCGCTCCTGTGCTGCTGACCACAATGTCAGACCTGCAGTTCCCGAGACGCACATACTGAGGTCTGTCTGTAAGATCGTCCACGATCCATGGCACCAGGTATGAATTTACTCCCATCTCTGTCAGCTTGTCCCTAAGGAGCAGAGGTCGGATGATGTTAAAGCCTCTGATACTCCATAACATTGATGCAGCAGGTGCATTGTGCTCTTTGGGAAATTCAGCAATGAGGGTCTTAGTTGAGGTTTTAATCCTCGGCTAATAGAGAACACCGAATGATTAGACCTGCCCATAATGGTCAGACACTGAGAAACATACAGATAATGTTTACACTACAAGTTCAAGAAGAAGGTCTGCAGTTTCTAGTCTTGACAGTCATGCAAAGAGTTAAGGTCAGTTTTTGTGAATGGACACACTGCTAATGACTGACTGGCATCTGCTGGAGATGTTGCACTAAAAGTTAGATCCTGGAAGTTAGACGTACATTTTAAATGATAAGATTAGAGGTTAACATTATTTTTTGAAAGTTGTTGTAACCATGGCATACTGTCATTTGCCATGGACACTTGCTTTATTAAGTGAAGCTGTGCTAAATAATTACATAAAAGCCAGTAGGAGTGGATGCCAGAGGGGGGGAGGTTCAAATTTTTACATGAAAATGTTTTATTTTGTTGTCCTACTCTTCCTCTTTTTGAAATCAGATAAAAAATTGATCTAAAAAATAAGTAAATATAATAAAGACGAGCACTTAAAAGTTGTGGCCAGTATCATACAAGTTCCATCATTGATTCAAAAGCCTGAAAGCTATCGAAATGCCTGTGTTTAAACCAAGAATATTCTTATAATTAGCCCAGACCTCCTAAATTAAACAAGAGTTTATCCAAAGTGTGCCATTTTTGAGAGATACCACCATCATTGAAAAGAGTCCAGATGTCCTCGTCACCATACTTGCACAGTTGCCTTTTGCCCACTGGGCTCCTCAGTGACCAGCTTTTTGTAAACTAGCATTTGGAAGCTACTTTAACAGTCGTTTTTAGGATGTACTTTTTTCTATTTTACAAGTCTAATGATACTTTTATTTTATAATGATTTGGGAAAACAAATTGTCATTTATGCCAACAGTATTTCTGAATGTGGAAGCGAAAGCCTTACCAATGTGAGCCAGAATATGCTAGTTGGGGGTCAGCAGCAGATTAAGGGGCGGTAGGGGGGGTGTAAAGAGATGTAACAAGTCCCTTTTTTAAATACCTTATACTTGCGATAGCAATAAAGCTTCACCTCGCTTATCCACTAAGCCTAAGACTCCTACTTGGTGTGTATCAGAAAACAACCCACGTGAATAACAAGAACACGGTAAGTAAAGCAAAGAAAACAAGCAAGGCAAGAGTATA
Organism: Polypterus senegalus; assembly: GCF_016835505.1. Classification (NCBI taxonomy): domain Eukaryota; kingdom Metazoa; phylum Chordata; class Cladistia; order Polypteriformes; family Polypteridae; genus Polypterus; species Polypterus senegalus. The sequence goes on from NC_053166.1 coordinate 154,701,957, forward strand.
AGAAACAAACAAAAAAAAACCAAACTCTCATAATAACAAACACTGAAATCCAGCAAATATACAATACTAACAAATAAATCACGTCCTCTGGGCGTATTTTTGCTGTATTGCCATTTTGCACTAAATAGTTACAGACACACGTTCTTCACCTGCAAACTTTGCTGCATTAATGTAGACATATTAACTAAGTTTTAAAGCTTGACTGCAATAGTAAGCTGCTCAGGGAGATGCATTTTTAGTGAATTGTGGAATACACTTTTTGTAAGAGCCATTAGCTGGTTATCTAAGTTATATTAAATATTTGCCTATATATTAGTCTATAGTCTATGGGAGGTTCTTAAGACCCCCAGGAATATTCTGTTTCTTGTCACTTTGACTACAGATTAGGCTCAGTAAGTGACCTGCCTTGCCTTTCAAGGGCACACAGTTTCAATCCGGGCCAATAATGTGCCCAGTTGTATGTAACACAACAAGCTCTGTTGAATGTGCAGCGTTTAGCACGTACTGAAGGTGAAGTAAACCATCCTTTAGTATAGAAAACAACTAAAGTTTAACAAGAAAAGGCTAAATGTTTCCCATTTTTTTTGCATTTTATTCTACGTATGTAACAACCTTTTACTTTATTCCTATGTTTGCTTTGAATTTTCACTAAACTTTTTAAAATGAACTTTTGGACTGAGAAGTTTCTTCCAGCACACGTCTGACCCGTGCTTGATCCTGCCTTACCTTCCGGTAGCTACACCTTTACTTAACCAATAAAGTGTCTCGGGCACTAAATAGATAAACAAATAGATTTCATTTCAAAAATACGTAACTTCTCCTTTGATGAGCACTTCTGATTTCAAGATTCTAATCATCTGGAGCCTCACTCCCTGAAAAGCCAGAGCACATACAGTATAATAAATCCAATGACACCGTGCACTCCTAAATCATTCCATCAAATAATCGGGCACTACGAAAAATAACTGTAAACTCTCTCAAAGCGGCACTGTTCATGTCAACTGTCAGTTATTGAAAAGTGAGACCATTTGGGTCACGTCTAACTATAGCTGCCTTCTCTACTACCAGAAGATGAAACTTAACTTCAGCAATGCCAAATCTCTCCATTAAAGTCCCAAGATTACAGGTGGGCTCAGGTTCCTGTCATTTATTGCATGACCCTGCTTTTTTTTCCTCCCCAATTACCTGAATATTTTTAATTGTTTTCACTATCCTTTTTTCTCTCTCTCTCTCCTTCAAGTGCTGGCTGCTTTTTTAGTGGCGAAGTTCAAGTCCCAACAGAAACATCCATCATGAGCGACACAGGGTCATCTTCTGAAGCCGAAGCACAACAGGACACTGATGGAGAGACAGCGAAGATCAGAATCCCCAAAGTGACCAGCGACAGCTTTATATCTGACCTGGTTTCAGACAAGGAGACCAAACTGAACAGGAGGATGCTTGATGGCACCATTCCTGAGGAGGGACCGCCATCAGAACAGGATTCCAGCAAAGCAGCAGGCGAGACACCTACCAATGCTGCTTGTCGGACATCTCGAGGGCCTCAATGGAGCAATGTAGATTTGGAGGAAGCCCAAGTAGGTTCTGATGCTACCGACTCCTCCAGCCTCTCCTCTGTGGCCACCTACAACTTTGGCTTAGAGGATCAATATGGGGTGGATGAGCACCCCCTCTGGGCCTGGGTATGTGGAGGAGGCTGTGTTGTGGATGCACATATGCCACTGAACTGGTTCAATTCCACCTCAGGTCAGTCAATCTTTTTGTCTCTTCTCCCAGAAGAAACAATCTAACCACCGGGCCATTCGTCAATCTAGTACGTTATTACTAGCAGATGGCCATCACATGTCTGACACATGATTTCATAATGCAGCCATTCTCTCTCTGACTAGCTCCAGCATTCTATTGCCAGTCTTACAGTTAATTTCTCTTTCTTTCTCTTAGCTTTGGCCACATCACTGCAGTCCATGTCTCTGTCTATAACCCCAGCTCAGACAGCCGTTTGGAGGAAACAGATCTTTGAGCAGCTAAGTGAGAGAACAAAGAGAGAAGTGGACAGTTTCCGACACTACGAGCAGGCAGTAGAGCAGGTAGGCATGATGCCGTGTAATATTATTGGGAAATCTGGTCAGGACAAATATACACCCAAACCCCCCACTCCACTCCCACCATTTTAAGGGCCACATGGTATGTGATGTTGTGTTTTATTTCAGTCGGGGTTCCTTCCCTACCTGAGGTTCTAATGCCATTTTTATGTCTGTTTTGTTTATTGCTTATGCTAAAATGGATTTACTGATTTATTTAGGTTCTTTATGTTCAAGCATCTTTTATTATGTGCCATATGTATTGTGGGTGGTCACCCAAGAGGCGGAGTCACCTGCCTGTCACCATCAAGGGATTGCCTTTAGTCCTTTAAAGGCTGAGATAACCCACAGTCCCTTGTGGTTCATTGTGAATGTGCTTGTGCTGTGGTGAGTTCTCCTGCACTCTTTTTCTGTGCTCTTTGATTTTTTTGTGATTTACTGAATTTTTGACCTTATGCTTAGTTTTTGACTTTGGATTCTGGATTTGTGATTGGGATTTGTTTGCATCGGATTGCCTTTATTCTTTCAGGTAGCACCATTTGCTGTTTTTGTGCTCCTAGGATCTTGTTTTTGTTCAACAGAACTTTGTTAAAAAAATCTTAGTTATTAAGATTATCTGTTGCCCTTTTTGTGGGAAGGTTGATCATTTCCCCCTGTAGTAGACATTTTGAGCAATTAAATCTCCTGGATAAACATAAAGATCCAGGGCTTTAATGACCGCTTAGGCACAGCCATCAGCAGTGTGTCTGTCTGCGGAGAGAGTGTCGACCTCATCGAGAGGTTTACTTACCTCAGCAGTGACGTTCATGTGTCGGGTGACTCTTCCTATGAAGTCAGTAGACAGATTGGGAGAGCATAGGGGGTAATGAAGTCACTGGAAAGGGGTGCCCCCAATATCTCTGCAAAAGGACAACGGCCCAAGTCTTTAGTTTCCTGGTGCTTCCTGTCTTGGTATATGTTTGTGAGACATGGATGCTATCCAGTGACCTGAGATAAAGACCTGACTTTGGTACTGGGTCTCTTCAGAGAATCCTTGGGTACTGCTGATCTGTTGAGGCACATTACCTACATTGTGAAGGAGTGTCAGTTGTGGCACTACAGCCATGTGGTGCGATTCCACTAGAGTGATCCGGATCATTGCTGAGGACCTGAGTGGCTGGACCAGGCCATGTTGATGCCCACATAACACCTGGCTGTGGCAGATAGAGGGTTGTTTCCAGAGGTTGGGGCGTGTCTGCCTTGGTCGGGGGGGTTGGGTTGTACCAGTGCATGCTGTCCAACATGACATGACATGATTGTGTCTTTTGTGCTTTGGCACTCTCAAGTTCACAACATGATGGATCTGAAAGAGAGCTTTTCATTTTTCTCTTTGTGTTGCAGTCTGTGTGGGTGAAGAAAGGGAACATGCAGTGGTGGAGAGACTGGAAACCAAACAAATGGATTGATGTGCAGTTTGCCCTGGAACAGTTCTCTGGCGCGGAGGGCAATCGGGATGGCATCCTCTTCATCTACTATATGTTTAATGATGAGAAAAAGGTATGGTGTACGTGTGCTGCAACTTAACACTTTTGTTGTACATGCGCTCATTCCTGCTTCATTTGTTACTTCTTTCATACTTCATTCACTAAGCACAGAACAAAACACAAAACTATGGCCTTCCATCCACTAATCAGTGAATTCATTGGTATGCCTGAATTGCATGTAAATACAACAAAAGAGAAACAATTTTGATTTCTCTGTCTCACTGCTTAAATGAACCCTGTATATAGGTGTGTATGTTTTCTTTGTTTGTTTATACTGAGCGTAAGTACCTATGTATGAATATACAATATATAATATACTAGCTGTCCCTCGTGGCTCCGCCCACGTAGTAGTAAAACAGGACAGCGAGGAGGGTCCTGCCCATCTCCCCACACCTGATGTCACGCTTCCTCCTCCCCTTGGCCCGCAGCCTCTGTCTCAGATTAGCATGAATATATCGCTCTTGCAAGTGAACTATGATTCTTAACGTGATGAGAGAAGTCAAAAAATCAACCAGAATGTTCAAGCAAATGATAGAAAAAAAAAACAATCTAAATCCATTAAGTAGTTTTCTCATTCGCTAGCTAAACGGAGGTAAGGAACGCTCTGAGGCTGGCACGTCAGTAAGGAGGGCCCCCCCTTCCCCTCGACCTGCTGTATCTCTCTCAGATTCGCGCAAATAAATCGGTGCCACAAGCAAACTATGATACATAGTGCAAGGAGAGAACTCGTAAAATCAACCAGAATGTTCAAGCAAATTCTAGGAAAAAAAACCTGATCGAATCCGTTAAGTAGTCCTCACGTGAAATGTGGACAGACAGAAAGACTGACGTTGGGTTATATATATATATATATATATATATATATATATATATATATATAGAGAGAGAGAGAGAGAGAGAGAGAGAGAGAGAGAGAGAGAGAGAGAGAGAGAGAGAGAGAGAGAGAGAGAGAGAGAGAGAGAGAGAGAGAGAGAGAGAGAGAGAGAGAGAGGGGGACGGACGGACGGACGGACGGAGGTCCATAAGTATTTGAACATTGATTCAAATATTCTAATTTTCTCTGTGTATACCACTACAGTGGATTTGACGTTAAGCAATCAAGATGTGACAGAAGACTTTCAGCTTTGATTTATGGGGTTTAACAAAAGTGTTGCATTAAGCTTTCAGAAGTTCTAGCCATTTTTCACTGAGTGCCTCCATTTTCAGAAGCTCAAAAGTATTTGGACATGTGACTGACAAACAGTTTTATTGCCAGGTGTGGCCAGTTTCCTCGTTATTGTATGACAAGTTAAGTAGATAAAAAGTCTGGAGTTGATTCAAAGGACTAAATTTGCATTTGGTAACTGTTCACTGGAACTCAACATCAGGTCCAAAGAGGTGTCAACGTAAATAATGGAGGCCATCAGTAGGCTGAGAAAACAAAACAAAGCTATCAGGGAGATAGCTAAAACTTTAGGAGTGCCCAAATCAACATTTCGTACAACACCAAAAGGCCTGGGAGACGACGGAAGACAACTAAATTGGATGATCGAAGAATTGTTTCCTGGGTGAAGAAAACCCCCTTCAGAACATCTAGCCAGGTCAAGAGCACTCCAGAGGAGATAGGCGTATCACTGTTAAAGTCTACAATCCAAACATGCCTTCATGAATGTCAATACAGAGGGTTTACCTCTACAGTAGATACAAACCACTGGTCAGACTGAAGAACAGGAATGCCAGATGAGACTTGGCCAGAAAACCTTTTAAAAAGCCTGCTCAGTTCTGGAGTAAGATTCTTTGGACAGATGAAACCAAGATCAACCTGTACCAGAATGATGGGAAGAGAAAAGTATGGAGAAAGAAAGGGACAGCTCATCATCCGAAGCATACCATATCGTCTGTCAAACATGGTATAGGCAGTGTTACGGCATGGGCATTTATGGCTGCCAATGGAACTGGGTCACTGGTGTTTATTGACAGAAGTAGCAGGATGAATTCTGAAGTGTACACGGCTATACTCTGTTCAGATTTAGCCAAATGCTGCAAAATTGATTAGAAGGTGCTTTACAGTGCAAATGGATAATGAACCAAAACATACTGCGAAAGCAACCTAAGAGTTTCTCAAGGTAAAGAAATGGGATATTCTTCAATGGTCAAGTCAATCATCTGATCCCAACCCAATGGAGCAAGCTTTTCAGTTATGAAGGCAGAAGGACCAACAGACAAGCAGCAACTGAAGACGGAGGAAACTCTGCAGTTGGTAATATCCTTGGGCTCCAGACTTCAAGCAGTCATTGACTGCAAGGGATTTTCATCCAAGTATTAAAATAATACATATATTTTATATTATATTACTTTATCCAATTACTTTTGAGGCTCTGAAAATGGAGGGACTCTGAAAAAAATGGCTGTAACTTCTGAAAGCTTAATGCAGTACCTTTGTTACACCACTTAAATTAAAACTGAAAGTCTATACTTGTGTCACATCTGGATTGCTTAATTTCAAATCCATTGTGGTGGTATACAGAGAAAATAATTCCATAAATGTCCAAATTCTTATGGACTAACTGTACTGTATATACTGTATAATGCAACATCCACTGACTGATTCACTCACTTACTTATCAAAAAACACTGTTTCTTGTTTAGTTAAAAACCTGAAATTTGACAGGATTCTACATCAAGGGCTGTAAGTATCTGCTAAGAAAGGATATTTCAATATATGAAAATTTAGGGGTTAGAAAAATTAAATACCTCAAAATCTCAAAAGTGCCTTGACTGATTTGATTGAAATTTGGTGACATTATTAAAAATAGGAAAATTAGCTGACTTTTGTTTATTTTATATTTTTGTTAAATAATATTTTAACACACTGCATACTTTGTTTTTTTGTTGTTGTTGTTTTTTGGCCAAGTGCAAACAAATCAGGCAGAGAAAAGGGTTTGCCAGAGTAAACATATGAACACCACCAGCAGAACAGTGTCAGAACAGGGCAATACGGTGGAAGGACAAGTGAAAAACTGTCCTGCACAACAAAAAGAGACCAGTTGCCATGATCTGTGCAAAAATGTTAAAACTGCTTTGACTGATTCAATTGAAATTTGGTAACATTACAGAAAAAGAAAATTAGCTCACGTTTTAATTGTGTATAAAAATGCTGTGACAAGTAGGATGAGTGCTGATAATTGGGGCTGAAATTGAGTGAAGAAGAGGAGGTGTTCTGTACAGGGAAAAGAGACTGGGTGATGTACTGTGTGGAAAATGAGCTGTGAAGTGGATGAAGTAAACTTCTGTATAATCCTTCTCTTCTGTTTTGACTCTTCTATTCTTCAGAGTAGCATCAAGTTTTGCTCCAACTGCTTATATGCAGACAGAGGGCTTGTTAAGTAATCAACAACAGTCACAACACCGGTAGAAACTGTTTGCTTCATCTTTCAAGTTTAAAGGCTTAAATAACTTCCACTGCTGTACAAAGCCGTAAATTGTTAACCCAATTCCCTGAAAAGGGTATTTTCATATAACTTTTAAAGTATTTTTCAGGTTTTCGTCACCATCTAGACCTTTTTTTTAAACTTCTTTTAAATAACGTGGACGTTTCTTCCATTTTAGTTATACACTGGATTTGGACCGCTTCAATTTTAATTAATACTGAAAAAAAACTGTTGTGTTGTAAAACTTGCCTGTGTAGTACTGAAACAGGAAAAACTTTAAAAATCAATAAAAAAAAATTGAAAATGTAATTTGTATTGAGAACAATTTATATTGATAGCTTTTCTATCCAGAGGGTCTCTTGATATACAATATGGTTTGGTTTTGTTATCAGGGGAGAGGACATATCGTTTTCTTGGGGAACTAACCCGGGGGAAAGCAATGTAAAGCTGACCGTGCGAGAAGCACAGTGAGCTAAGATCAACCCCTGCCCTTGCGCCCACATGACTTGCTTGCACTTCTTGGTCAGATGGAGCTTTGGCTTTTTCTTCAGCCCGGAAGTACTTCAGGGCTTCCATCCTTGTGACTTAGGAGTACTTCCGGGCTATGGATGAGGCATGGCTCCTCCGGTCCTCTCACATCTCCTCCTGGTAGCACCCAAGTCCCAGGATGCCCTGCGGAAATCCGGGGCACCGTTACACTCCACTGGAGCTGCCACTTAGTGTTTTGGGTGAGGCAGTGTCCTAGAAAAGCTGCCTTCCCCCAACCTTCCATCTCAGGGGTGTCCCGGCCAGGATGACCTGCCGGCCTTCCGTGATAATATATACAGTAATCCCTCCTCGATCGCGGGGGTTGCGTTCCAGAACCCCCCGCGATAGATGAAAATCCGCGAAGTAGAAACCATATGTTTGTATGGTTATTTTTATATATTTTAAGCCCTTATAAACTCTCCCACGCTGTTAACATTATTAGAGCCCTCTAGACATGAAATAACACCCTTTAGTCAAAAGTTTAAACGGTGCTCCATGACAAGACAGAGATGACAGTTCTTTCTCACAATTAAAAGAATGCAAACATATCATCTTCAAAGGAGCACCGTCAGGAGCAGAGAATGTCAGAGAGAGCGAGAGTAAAGCAAACAATCAAAAAATCAATACGTGCTTTCATGCTTTTAAGTATGCCGAAGCACCGCGATAAAGCGGCCTTTTTTAGAGGAGCCTCCGTATCTTCTAAGCAAACAGCCTCTGTGCAAACAGCCCCTCTGCTCACACCCCCTTCGTCAGGCGCAGAGAAAGTCAAAAAGAGAGAAAAACAAACTATCAAGCACCGCGCGGGAAGCACATCGTATATCATTGAGTTTTAGTTAATATGTAATACATGCTCTGATTGAGTAGCTTCTAAGCCATCTGCCAATAGCGTCCCTTGTATGAAATCAACTGGGCAAACAAACTGAGGAAGCATGTACCATAAATTAAAAGACCCATTGTCCGCAGAAATCCACGAACCAGGGAAAAATCTGTGATATATATTTAGATATGCTTACATATAAAATCCGCGATAGAGTGAAGCCACGAAAGTCGAAGCGCGATGTAGCGAGGGATTACTGTATATACACTCACCTAAAGGATTATTAGGACCACCATACTAATACGGTGTTTGACCCCCTTTCACCTTCAGAACTGCCTTAATTCTACGTGCCATTGATTCACAAGGTGCTGAAAGCATTCTTTAGAAATGTTGGCCCATATTGATAGGATAGCATCTTGCAGTTGATGGAGATTTGTGGGATGCACATCCAGGGCACGAAGCTCCCGTTCCACCACATCCCAAAGATGCTCTATTGGGTTGAGATCTGGTGACTGTGGGGCCATTTTAGTACAGTGAATTCATTGTCATGTTCAAGAAACCAATTTGAAATGATTCGAGCTTTGTGACATGGTGTATTATCCTGCTGGAAGTAGCCATCAGAGGATGGGGTACATGGTGGTCATGAAGGGATGGACATGGTCAGAAACAATGCTCAGGTAGCCCGTGACATTTAAACGATGCCCAATTGGCACTAAGGGGCCTAAAGTGTGCCAAGAAAACATCCCCCACACCATTACACCACCACCACCAGCCTGCACAGTGGTAACAAGGCATGATGGATCCATGTTCTCATTCTGTTTACGCCAAATTCTGACTCTACCATTTGAATGTCTCAACAGAAATCGAGACTCATCAGACCAGGCAACATTTTCCAGTCTTCAACTGTCCAATTTTGGTGAGCTCGTGCAAATTGTAGCCTCTTTTTCTTATTTGTAGTGGAGATGAGTGGTACCCGGTGGGGTCTTCTGCTGTTGTAGCCCATCCGCCTCAAGGTTGTGCGTGTTGTGGCTTCACAAATGCTTTGCTGCATACCTCGGTTGTAACAAGTGGTTATTTCAGTCAAAGTTGCTCTTCTATCATCTTGAATCAGTCGGCCCATTCATTCTCCTCTGACCTCTAGCATCAACAAGGCATTTTCGCCCACAGGACTGCCGCATACTGGATATTTTTCCCTTTTCGCACCATTCTTTGTAAACCCTAGAAATGGTTGTGCGTGAAAATCCCAGTAACTGAGCAGATTGTGAAATACTCAGACCGGCCCGTGTGGTACCAACAACCATGCCACGCTCAAAATTGCTTAAATCACCTTTCTTTCCCATTCTGACATTCAGTTTGGAGTTCAGGAGATTGTCTTGACCAGGACCACACCCCTAAATGCACTGAAGCAACTGCCATGTGATTGGCTGATTAGATAATTGCATTAATGAGAAATTGAACAGGTGTTCCTAATAATCCTTTAGGTGAGTATATATATATATATATATATATATATATATATATATATATATATATATATATATATATATATCTATATATATATATATATATATATATATATATATACAGTATATATATATATATATATATATACACAGACAGACAGAATATACACTGTGTGCACAATTATTAGGCAAGTGAGTATTTTGACCATATCATCATTTTTAATGCGTATATTCCAACTCCAAGCTGTATTAACTTGAATGCTTATTGGATTTAAGCACGTCAGGTGATGTGTATTTGTGTAATGAGGGAGGGTGTGGCCTAAGGAGATCAACACCCTATATCAAGGTGTGCAGAATTATTAGGCAGCTAGTTTTCCTCAGGCAAAATGGGCCAAAAAGAGATTTAACTGACTCTGAAAAGTCAAAAATTGTAAAAGTCTTTCAGAGGGATGCAGCACTTTTGGAATTGCTAAGATATTGGTGTGTGATCACAGAACCATCAAACATTTTGTTGCAAATAGTCAACAGGGTCACAAGAAACGTGTTGAGAACAAAAGACGCAAATTAGCTGCCAAAGATTTGAGAAGAATCAAACGTGAAGCTACCAGGAACCCATTATCCTCCAGTACTTTCATATTCCAGAGCTGCAACCTACCTGGAGTGCCCAGAAGTACAAGGTGTTCAGTGCTCAAAGACATGGCCAAGGTAAGGAGGGCTGAAACCCAACCACCACTGAACAAGAAACATAAGTTGAAACGTCAAAACTGGGCCAAGAAATATCTGAAGACAGATTTTTTCAAAGGTTTTATGGACCGATGAGATGAGAGTGACTCTTGATGGACCAGATGGATGGACCTGTGGATCAGTAATGGGCACAGAGCTCCACTCCAACGTGGAGGTGGGGTACTGGTATGAGCTGGTATTTTTAAAGATGAGCTAGTTGGACCTTTTGCATTGAAGATGAACTCAAAATCAACTCCCAAACCTACTGCCAGTTTTTGAAGACACTTTCTTCAAACAGTGATACAGGAAAAGACCATGATTTTTATGCAGGCCAATGCTCCATCACTTGCATCGAAGTTCTCCACTGCGTGGCCAGCCAGTAAAGGCCTTAAAGATGAAGGAATAATGACATGGCCCCTTCCTCATCTGACCTAAACCCTATCGAGAACTTGTGGGCACTTCTTAAACGCTAGATTTACGGGGGAGAAAAACAATCCACCTCTCTGAAGAGTGTCTGGGAGGCTGTAGTCACTGCTCCACAAAAAGCTGATCGTCAACAGATCAAGAAACTGACAGACTCCATGAATGGAAAGGCTTATGACTGTTATTGGAAAGAAGGGTGGCTATATTGGTCATTGATTGATTGATTGATTTTTTTTGAAATGTCAGAGATGTTTATTTGTAAATTTTGAGGTGTTTGTTTATTATTCTCACTATAACAGATGAAAATAAACAAGTGAGATGGGAAAATGTTCATTTTTCCTTTAGTTGCATAATAAATCTGCACACTAATAGTTGCCTAATAATTGTGCGCACATATGTATTCCCCTGATGATGTTCACACTCACATTTCCGTTGTGAAACATTCAGGTTTCAGGTTTATTAACATTTTGGATTGACTGATAGCACTGTGTTTGTTCTATATTAAAATTAATCCTCAAAAATACAACTTGCCTAATAATTGTGCACACAGTGTATCTATCTGTCTATTTTACACATATGCATACTATACAAAGGAGAGACAGCACAATAGCTTAAGGTTTCTATAGATATTAGAGATTTGTAATTGGCACATATATGTGAACGTATAAAGAGTGGTCACTGTGAGTGAGGACAGTTTACAGGGGTATCTAAGGGTGTTGTCTGCAGAAGGCGTCAGGTGTCTGTGGTGTGCTTTCTGCAATTATACAGTAAATACCTGCATGTGTGCGCAGAGGTATAGAGCTCTCTAACATCTTTGTATAAATATCCAGTGCATACTGTAAGTGTGTTTCTGGGCACTACAGGTGAATTCATGAGGGTATTTGCTTCAATAAAGGCTTGGGAAGCTCTGTGTTTATTTTAACTTACTTGTTTAGTTGTGCACTTGCTGCCTTTATAGATTTGTGATTATATATGCAATTTTGTTGCCCGAGCTGAGCGTGTTTTGAAAATTAAATAATTGCAACCAGAAGCAATTATCCAATTTGCATCAAAACCAGCATAAGAGATCAACATGGCCAGGTTTGCAAATGAGGATTTTGCATGTCTTCTTTGCTTATGACTAACACTTGCAGGCCGTGCATCAAACTTGATATAAAATGGTGATAAACCAGCCAGGTTATATAATGGTGAGTTTCCATCTGTTCTGTTGTTGCAAAAAAAAAAAAACACACAAATTGCCAAATGTGTTCTGTATGTTCATCTGATAAGCAGACTACATAGTGAGAATGTTAAGAGCTAAATGGTTGCGTGTCAAACTGGACATTCCAATGAATCATGGCATTTCTTGGCTGTATGGGTAACAACAATGGCAGGAGCAAAACTTTCATGCTTATTATGGAGGATATGTAAGCCCCAAAAGAACAACACCACAAGAGGACTGGAAGAACTTGTGTTATCAACTCTCTCCTCTCTCTGTGGACTGATGGTTATTAGACGGAGTTGTAGCTTTGAGGCTTAAGGAGCTGCACTGGTATCTGAAAGGTTACCAGTTCAAATTCCATTACTGCCAGAAGGGATCTATATCTGTTGGGGTCTTCAGCAAGGCCCTTAACCTGACAGTTTGCTCCAGTGGGCGTTGTTTAATGGCTGACCCTGCGCTCTAATCTCCCAAGGTCATGCAAAAATATGATTTCCCCTCAGAGAATAACATAAGTATATCAAATTAAAAAAAGAAATGTGGTGCCCTTTTTGTATTGCCAGGGGGACTTTGGGACAACAAAGCTCAGATATTGTTAATTAATTTGAGTCGTACGTCACACCCCTGCTGTCAATCGCTTGTCTCTCTAGATGTGTCATGTGTGGAGCACGGCCCGGACACAGACAGGAGGACATGTTTAACTCACCCAACACATGTTTATTCTGCATATTTACTATTTACAAGTGCCACAGAACCCCCAAGTCCCCCAGAGTCCAGGCCTCACAATGCCTCTTTCACTCTTCAGGCTGTCTCCTTTCCTCCTCCAAGACTTTGTCTTCCTTCGCTTCTGACTCCAGCCATCAAATGGAGGGACGTGGCCCCTTTTATAATCACCCGGATGTGCTCCGGGTGCCTCCCGACACTCTTCCGTGGGCACTCCCCAGTGTGGCAGAAGTGCCGTCTGCGCACCTGGAAGTACTCCGGGTGTCCCCGATCCTCTTCCCCCCAGCACTTCCGCCACACCCGGTCCAGGGCTCCATAGTCATTGGGGCGTCCCCTGGCGGTGACCGCGGGCCCCTTCAGCGTTGAGCTTCAAAGCTCTGTACTCGTGGTCCCCATAGACACCAGGGCGGTCGCCCCCACGTGGTATGGGGGAGGCGTAAGCCCTCCTCTGGTCCTCTGGGGTGTCCCGGCCGGGTCGCCCAGCCACCTGTGACACATGGCAGGTATTGGGTTTCTACATTCTGAGGAGGCTTGCTGCTTCTTCAGGACCACAGGCCACCTGAGTTACAGTTGGTCACTTATATAGAGTGGTACAATCCACTGGCACACCACCAGAGTAAGAGCTTGTCCGAGTGTAGTGTGCATTTATCTGAGCTATGAGGTTGTTCTGCTGCTTTTGTGGCAGTTTGAAGTTACATCTACAAGTTGAGGACATCTTGTCATTTGTTGTAGGATGTTTTGTGAAAGGCTTGCCTGGGTCGCATATTTGTGCAGGTTCTTGAGGCTGTAAGAACATTTTGGGAACTTTCTGTAACAGTTTTGACTACAACAGGGCGTTCAGCCAAATAAAGCTTGCCAGTCCCTATTCATCTCTTCTTAACTTGACATTTGAAGGTCCTCAAAGTACGACTCCTCACTATTATGATTCAGGTTATGTTTCTTCATTTTATTTTGATTTATAACATTTTCTTACACTTGCTAAACATTTTCTTTATTCTTGAAATTTTAGTGGTTTAGATAGTTTCATTTCTATCATTATACTTTGAATTTATTGTGTTACTTCTTTTATTATATTCATTTAATCATCTGTATTTGCCTTTCTCGTGACACCATTTTGAAGTTGTAATGAGTAGCTCCGTTTTGATTTCCTGTAATCTTGTTGTTAGGATGTTGCAATGTGTGTCATCATCAGAGAGGTTCTGTTTAAACCAGCTCTGTGCTGTAAGCGACGTCCAAGATTGTGGATGATCAAACCGTTTGGTGTGTTCTTAGTAACGTGGTGTTCTACTTCTGACTTCCAGTGATGATTTAGTTTCTCAATTTATTGTTGACCTGGTTTAGACTGTTTGCCCATTTTCATTTCATTTCATTTCTTCTTGTTAAATTGTGCCACGCTTACATTATTTGGCAGAATAGCCGTACCACCTTTCCTTGATTCCCTGTGTGAAGGGAAACTTTTTAAGGTTTGTCTGAAGTTTCAACTTGACCAACTCCCCTCTGTGCCCCATCTTAGATGTGAAGTTCATTTAGGTAAATCATTAATCAATAGGTTGTCGGCGAGCTTTCAGTCCCAATGCTTTCAACGTACCTAAATGTTTAAGAATGAAAAGTCAAATGTGTTACTTTAAGCGGCCTAGCTTTCCTATAGGAGTAAAGTCTCATTAGGAAAGCCATCTTCCATCTGAATCAGGAAGACACAAAGGCACGATTGCTTCATAGCAGTACAAGCACTTGTGACACTTGAGGAAGGCAGTAAGGACTCGGAGAGTCTCACGTTAACGAAGGGCCTTCACCTGCTGGTCTTTTGCCTGCACACTAAATTCTTGCTGAGGTGGTCTGTGGGCCTAACTGCCTTCCTCAAGTGTCATTAGTGTTTGTGTCTCCTGCTTCAGGCGGAAGCTGGCTTTCCTAACAAGACTTTACTCCTATTGGAGAGCTAGGCCACTTAAAGTAACACATTTTACACTTTGAATTCTTAAACATTTAGGCACGTTGAAAGTGGCCAATGGAAAGATACTAAAGTAAAGTTTGTTCATATTTGCTCGTGTAAAGGTTGTTTCGAAACGAAATAAATTGGATTTGAGCAGCAGAGATGATGTTGATTCCTTTGGGGACAAAGCAAAGTGAGAGGTTTTTTTGGCCAATGTGGTCTGGAACATGGAGATCGGAATCCCACTCTGCCATTGCCAATATGTAAACCATTGTCGGGCAACCGGTGCGCGGAATTTTCTAGGGGCGCCGCGAAAACTTTTGTAAGATATTTAAAATTGCTAGTGTTTTTGAACTTTTGGTTGATTAGAAAGATTGTAACGGCCGACCCCTTTACCCAGCCGGCAGCTACACCTCTAAGACCTGTGGCCTGGATAATTTACTGAGAAATCTAACTATCAAGCCGTACTTCTACACAATTAAACTTTTCCCCACAATCGACGGTATAAATGCAAGTACGCAAAAGCAGGATGTAAAATTAAACGGATTAAATGTATTAAATGAAACAAGACATGCCACAAAACAGATATAAATATAAATATCCCTCCACCCCAGCAACAACAAGACAGCACCAAATATAAATACAAACACCCTCCCTTGTCCCTGTAACATATAACACACAACACGAACAACAAAATGACTGATAAACAGAATGATTGTGAACTTGAGTCCGAATATAAAAAATGTCCTGAATACGGATGACTGAACTAGCGGCAATTGTGGTGTTTGATTTTCCTGGCGATTGGAGCAACCTCACCGTGATTCCTCTGCGTATGGTGGATGGTGAATCGACCCCGGGGTCTCAGCAGATGCAGGTTGAAAGACAGTCCGGAAAATGGTCTCCTTTCATCATCCGTCCTCCTTTACGGGGACGGCATTAACTGATACACATACAAACAGCAAACGGGACAATGAAACGAGACGCACTCAGAACTGACAATTAAACACTAACTATGTGGCCCCGCTACAAGATAATGTTTAAAAAATATATATTTTATGTTGGAAAAACAGATAACGGAACACTTACGGAAATGAAGTCTAAGAAACGCGAGAGACTTCAAATGATTGACAAGGAAATGCGCGTCTGTCTTTCGAAAATTGATCCTCGCATCAATCTCATATGTGCTGAAAAACAATCTCAATGTTCACATTAATTAAATTTAAGATTTATCCTTTGATTCCTTTATTAATAAAATGTCTTTCAAACTTGTAAAATGAACTGTTTTTATTGGCGATTGTCCATAGATTGTGCAAATGTGAAATTTTTGGACTTAGTGCGCCGCAACTCAAAAAAGGTTGCCTTTCACTGATGTAAACCAAACTTGTGTTTAAGATTCTTACCGATGTTACCAAAGCCACACCAGATTTCAATCTAAACTGCTCCAAAGAAACAGGCAGATGGCTACCAAATCTTAGCGCGTGAGAACAGGGAGATTGGGATGGCAAATACAGAAGTTCATCTTTTAAAAATTCTTCAGATTCTGACAGATTGCTTCCAAACACAGGGCTGTCGTAACCGTATAGTGTAGTCAACCTTCACTGTGAGGAATTTGAAGCTTTCTCTATGGATAATCAAAGACATTGTGCTGCTGCGTAAACCTTGAACAAATCCTCTTGCTCCACTATTCGATTTACAAGAGACCCCACTAAGACATTGTGGTATTCCATGGGCTTCCTTTAGCTGTTTTTGTTCAGGATACAAGCTAACAAGTTGAATGGGTCTTTTTATTGCCATAATAACTTTTGGTTTAATATCTCTGGTTTATGCCTTGTGGAAGGGACGTATCAGTTTCAGTAGGTTTGTAGTTTAGAAGATAAGAACATACATTTGGCAAACGAGAGGAGATCATTCAAGCCATCAAGACTGTTTATTTAGCTCTACAATAAGAGCTAAGCTGTCCCAATATCTAATCTAGACCCTTCTTAAAGGTTTGTCAAGGTCTCTGTTTCAGCTCCATGTCTCAGTAATTTGTTCCAGATTCCTGAAACTCTTTGCATAAAGAAGTGCTTCCTGGCTTCAGTCTTAAATGCACTTCTCCTTAATTTCTGCTGATGTCCTCAAGTACGGGATTCACTCTTAATCCCATCTACCGTATATACTCGCATATAGTTCTCCCGCGGATGCGTCGGGGCTTGATTTTACCGTATAATTTCTGGTATTTTATAATGTCAGTCGTATAAGTCGAATGTGGAAAACTCATGCTATTGGTCCAAGAGATTGTAATAAGCTAACGCCCACCTGAGAGAGTCACCACGGATCACATGGCCTTTTTTTTTCTATGTATTGTGCCTACGTGACCACACGGTGATACCCAAACTATTTCGAAGCAGCGTTTGCACTGATTTGTGTTTTTTTGTATCTCACACCCTCATACAACTTTATCGTAAGAGCATCCCTTATTTATGATGGATTGTTCGATCAGATGGAAAATATGAAGCTGATTTTAAATTAAACGTTGTTTAAGTAGCAAAAGAAATTGGTAACTGTGCAGCTGCAACAAAATTCAACTTGTCCGAGAAAATGATGCAAGATTGGAGGAGGCAAGAAGATATTAAAAAAAAAAAAAATTTAAGTGTCACGTTTTTGAGTCGGGGTCGGATTTTATGATCGATTTTTCAGGTTTCAAGACCCGACTTATACTTGAGTATATAGGGTACTTTATTAATGCCTCTTAGGATTTGAAATACCTGGAGTAGGTCCCGGCGCGGTCTCCTCTGCTCGAGACTAAACAGCTTTAATTCTCAGTCTGTCAGAGTAGGACACGTCCTCAAGTCCCATGATGCACTTGGTTGCTCTCTTCTGCACAGCTTCAAGTGCTGCTGTTATCCTTCTTTGTGCCGTGGGGACCAGAACTGCTCACGATACTCCAGGTGTGGCTCACTAGCGCATTTAGTAGTTTGAGCGTAACGTCCCTTGGCTTATATTCAAAGGTTTTTTATGATGTAAGCTTACATTTTATTTGCCTTTGCGTCTGCATAAACCCTTAAATCCTTTTCAGAAGTTGCTTCCTGCAGCTCAGTGTCTCCCATCTTGTATTTATAACTGACTAGTTACTTGTTTCGCTCGCCAACGACCCCCGACCTGCGCTACACACCAGCATCTTTGCATCTCTGGCACTCGCGTATGTGGATTTCACTTTCACCAAACAACAAATCTTTTAATTCTTGCGGATACGCCTCTTCATTGGGAAGAAACGCTACTTTTCCCTGATGGCAACATGAAGTAGACGATCTACAAGTCTCTGACTTAAAGTTTAAAGCTGAACAATATCTATATACTTCTGTCATATCACCTATGTCCCTGTCGTATTCTCTTTTCGCTTTTAACTTTTCGTCAATATTTGCATTGAATTTTGATTCCGTGTTTGGAATTACATCGTGACAACACAACGTATAACTGCCCGTGAGTGAATATCGTTTCTTTCACTCTACACGAACTCTGTCTGACAATAGCATTCACACAAATGAGAAATGATTGAACTGTGTGCGTGGTTGTAAATGTTTTAGATGTGGACGGGACTTTTCCAAATCTCTTTGCATAAAGTCTTTTCTCGTGGGATTTCACTTTCACCAAACAACAAATCTTTTAATTTTCGAGGATACGCCTCTTCACTGGGAAGAAACACTACTTTTCCCTGATGGCAACACGAATTAGACGATCTACAAGTCTCCTACTTAAACTTTAAATCCAAACAATATATTCGATCTCTTTTTGCTGTTATGTTATTTCACCGAGTAATAATTTCCATTTGTTTGCGCTAATGCGATCTTTCCTATCATTTTTTTTGAGACTTGAGAATTTTCGTTCTTCCATTATCTCTAACCTGCTCTGCATGTGTATCGCGGCAACATTTTTGAACCTCTTTACGACGTTCTACTTTGTCATCTACTCTTTGTATTTTATTTCCGGCCCTGGGTGTGATTAAATCTCAAGGCACAAAGTCTTGCTTCGCAGGACTTGAAATTCGTGTCTCTTCGAGAAAGTCACGTCTCATCTCTCTTCCCAAGATTTTTTCATTAGAATAGAGAGTTGTCCCTTTTGCCCCACGTGTGGGACTTTGCACTTTTCCCCATTAAACTCCCATTTTCCAGGTGTTCACCTAGTTCTGAAGTTCTTGTCAGGTCTTTGTCATTTATTTTTGCTGCCTTTTCAGTGTCTGCCATGTCTCCAGTTTCAGTGTCTTCTTCGAATTTCACAAGTTTACTAACTTTACCAGAATCAGTAATATGTAAATCAGAAAAAAATAATGGTCAAAGGACAGACCCCTGAGGGAACCCACAGATGACCTCTCTCCATTCTCCTCTTATCTGTGCTCTTTGTCTCCTGCCCGCTAACCAACTAGAAATCCAGGCAGTTCTTAAAGATGGCCTGAACAGGTGTGTGCCAGTATAGAAATCTGTGAGGCACACTGTGGTGCACATGGGTGTGTGTATGTGTGTGGGTAATGAATAATTGGAAACGGAAGGATTCTGAAGTGTGTGTGCATGTCTGCCAGTGCATATGTGTGAAAATATGCAGCCTCTGTATCTGGTGCATTTTAAATGTGTGTGCAGCCGGCTGCTGTGCGAATGGCTATGTGAATGTGACGTGTGTCGCCTCAGGCCCACATGCGTATGTTTGTGTTGGTAGATCTGTGTGAGAGCGTTTGTGGCTCAGCGGGCATGGACATGTGTCAGCCTGCACACACTATTGTGTTTACATATTCTTAAGAGTGAGGAGGGTTCCTGTTTGAGAGATCCTGCTGGGCATAGCCTGGTCAGAGCAACCATCCCATGAGCCCTCGGTTTCAACTCCATGCTCCCTGTTTTTCATGTTTTTCATAGTATCTCCATGCTTTTATCAACGAGGTGACCATCCTTGTACCTGTGGTTAGTGATACCAAGCACACATTTGCTATTTACACCCCAGAAAGAACAAAGCAGAGGTGGCCTATCCGACTGGCTGCTACAACCGAACAGGAAATGTACGACTGGGTAGGTTCTGCCGCTTTTTTTCTTTGATTCGGGTTTTTCTTATGTACGTATATCATTTGCGCAGAAAGTGCCATTCAGTGCCATCACTCACTGTCTGTTAGCCTGACAGCCCTTGTCTGCTCCCTTTTTTGCAGCTGACCCTTCTCAGTCTGTCCTGCAACGAGTCACGAGGAATCCAAGGGGCTCCATCAAAGCATGCCATTTGGTCCACAACCTGCAAAGGCGACATTTTTGTCAGCGAGCCCATCCCCAGTTTGGAGGCTTCACCATACCCCTTGCCCTGTGATCAAATGTAAGAGAATCAGTTTGCATTTTTTTTTATTAAGCAGTAATAATAGAGAGACGCAACTCACTAAAGGGGGCTTGCCTTGTGTCCCTAATCACAGCCGTCTGTGCCGCTAGCCTTGACCTTCCTTTCTGGCTTGACTCTGAAGCGATGTCGCAGTCTCCTCGGTGTTTCCCAGCTGAAGTGTTCTGCCCTGCATGCCACCTACAATATGTTCTGTCAGTCATACTGGCCCATAGCACACAAGCAACCTTTATTGTATGTATCACCTTTACAGGATTGGCATTCCTGCCACCATCAAAAAACCTCACACTGTTCCAGGGTGTTGCTGAGGTATCACCCGCTGCACTCTGGTCCCAATCCAGGTGGTTCCTTGTGTGGTGGGCATGCCCCCCAACCTCACCTCACCTTTTCTAGAGTGAACACTCTCCCAAGGCACTTTACAAATAGTTTGCTTGTTTACGTGGCACACGGGCAAGTTAACTGCTTTGCTCAGGGTCACATGGTGAATCATAGCTCGGGGCCGAGTCTCCACTTTCTTGTCCACTGTAACATACTGCTGCCCAGGTTAAAGGTGACAGTTTGATGATGCATCTCCTGTGTGGAGTTGCATTTTTTTCTGTCATCTGCCTGCAAATTTGTGCGAGTTTTGCTAAGGGTGGCATCATGGCAGGTTCTGCTCTCCATTTATGGGGACACATGCTCAGATCGAGAAGAAGCTTTTGTTGGGGCAAAGGACAAGTAGAAGTCAAATTACTAATGTTGCCTTCTGCTACAGGTACTGGCAACAGATCGGTGGGCACCTGCATCTGGTAGAGTGTGGCGGTCCAGGAATTGTCTGGGGCATTGGGTATAACCACACAGCCTGGGTGTACTCAGGCGGCTACGGGGGAGGCTTCTTTCAGGGTGAGTTTTGCCCAAAGGTTGCCCTCTCATTAAATCACTGCAGGCGCACACTGGACAAGTCAACAGCTTTTGACGCCATAAGGTACAGAATTTATAAACCCTACTCAGCTGTTTGTTCTGCCTTTTGCCCACAGGCCTCTCCAGCAGCAACGTCCACCCCCAGACAGATGTCAAAAATGTTTACATCTATGAGAACCAGCGCTGGAACCCCGTGACGGGCTACAGTAGCAGGTTAGGTGCCCAACGGCTTGTACCAACGTGGTTTTAACAGTCATAATTTGGATTAGAATGACAAAGACATGCAGGTTAGGTACATTGGCGATCCTGACCTGTCCCTAGTGTGTGCTTGGTGTGTGTGTGTGTGTGTGTGTGTGTGTGCCCTGCGATGGGCTGGGGATTTGTTCCTGCCTTGCGCCCTGTGCTAGCTGGGATTGGCTCTAGCAGACCCCCGTGACCCTGTGTTAGGATATACGCGGGATGGATAATGACTGACTGACTGAAAGTGACCCCCTCTCTCACAGGGGCCTGCCGACTGACCGCTTTATGTGGAGTGACATTTCTGGCTTGCAGGAGTGCACCAAGACAAACACTAAACCTCCGTCTCCCCTGTGGACCTGGGTAAGAATGAGCCTTTTTTTGTTTGGTGTTAATAAGGGGGGGTAACCACATGTTGGCCAATGCAGAAAGCCAAAGTGTGAGTAGAACCACCTGGGAGGTCAGTCCACTCGGATCCACCTGGTACCTTAACACTCTGCTCATAATGGAAGAATTGTGTCTCACTGGCAGGTGTCTGACTGGAGCATCGACTACAACTCTCCCGGTGGAACAGACCGAGAAGGCTGGCAGTACGCTACTGATTTCCCCGCGTAAGTAGCACAGGAGAGGAAGCTGGGCCTTTGTTTTCTTGCCCTAACCAACAGTATTTTCCAGAATGGCACTGATTTCCATAAGGATAGGGTGGGGAGATGTTTGGCTCAGGGGATTGATTTGCTAGGATGCCACCCACTGGTTGGTTTCCAGGGCAAAATGGAGATTGGCAGGTGAGACGGCATCATATCCTTCCCTGCTTTGCATCACTGTGCTGGAAGCACCCTGCTTCCCTTGACTGAAATAAAAACTTGAAAGCAGGCAGAGAGGGGTGTGGCTAAAGGGTACCGTGACCTGGCAGGTGGGAGGAGCTCCACTGGTGCGCATACGGCTGAAGGACCGGCGCCAGGCCTCAGATCCGCTGCTCTGTCAACATCCTGGAGGCCGACCTTGCTGCGCCGGTAGAGTTTGTTTGGCTGCTTTATGTTAACCATTTCAGCACTCAGGGCATCTCCTATCAGGCCCTCAAGAAGGCAGAGCTTCTCGTCTGTGCCCTCTGTCTGGAATGTTGTATGGCACTCCATAGAAAACACCATGTGGTGTCTGCCCTAGCCTGGTCAGCAGGGCATTGCCAGTATACAACAGACTGAACAGCGAGGACTGGTAGGAAGGGCTTAGCTGGTAAGGCAGAGTCATAGGAGGGTTACAGTCTCGTTGGTGGGGGGGTTACTATGGGTGAGCGGCTGAGGGGCCCATCTGGTCAATTCAGTAATTAAAGGAGAAGTTCCCTCCCCTTTTCTCATTGTGGTCACTTTGGGGGTCCGCTCTGTGATTAGTGGTCTTTTTTTGAGGTCAATGTGAGCCCTTCTTTTTTTTTTGGTTGCCTTTTCCCAGGACATACCACGGACACAAGACGATAAAAGATTTCGTGAGGCGCCGGCGATGGGCAAGGTCAGTCTGCCTTTTGTCTTCTCTCCGTGCCATACTTGGACGTCTTTAACTCAAATCCTTCCCACTGTGCTTTGCAGGAAGAGTAAGATTTCTACAACTGGCCCGTGGCTTGAGGTCCCCCCCATTGCGCTGTGGGACATTACCATTCAGCCCTGCTCGTCCGCCCGGAGTCCTGATGAGCACGTGTCTGTATGGGGCATCAGCAACAAAGGTGACGTCCTGTGTCGGCTTGGCGTCACACAGCAGACCCCGGCGGTAGGTGGTGTGCATGTTGTTGGGGGCACTTGGACCGCCACTATCTCCTTGGAAAGTGTTATAACTTGTGGTTTTCTGTTTAGGGCACTTCCTGGCTTCACGTGGGCACTGATCAGCCCTTCAAGTCCATCTCATTAGGCAGCTGCAATCAGCTGTGGGCAGTGGCGAGGGACGGCTCAGCTTTCTATCGGGGCTCAGTGTCCCCTCAGAGTCCCGCAGGTGAGACCCCTTACCACAACTTGTCACTGCCTGTCATTACAGTAATGGCCAACCTCTAGTTTTTCTTTTGCAGGAGACTGCTGGTACCACATACCCTCTCCTGACCGACAGAAACTGCTGCAGGTCTCCGTAGGGAGGACATCTGTCTATGCTGTGGATGAGAACGGTACTGTGCCACCTAGGAACGTTTCTTTGATTGATGGGACAGTTTGTATCCTCACGGTGCTCTCCTACTCATTACAGAAGTGTCCCTTTTGCCCTCTCTTTAGGTAACTTGTGGTACCGCCATGGCCTTACACCCAGTTACCCGCAGGGATCCAGCTGGGAGCATATCTCCAACAACGTGCGTAAAGTGTCCGTGGGTCCACTCGATCAGGTTGGTGCTCAGCCACAGCGGCCTTGGGCCATCGGGCAAGCAAGAGTCCTGTTTACCTGTTATAGTCATTTAGTCAGGCTCCAAAGATGCCCAGGCTGTGCCCTGGTCAAGAGCGGACTCACCATCGCCACCTTTCTAAACAGTGTCAGGGGCACTTGCAATGAGTCCTAGATGCATGGCCAAGCGTGCAAAGTGCCACATTGGGTGGCAGTTGTCCTCCCAGTCCTGACTTTGTTCACAATGAGTGCCAGGTAGCTTTGCATTGACAGCACAAGGTGGCTTTTAGAAGATTTTTCACTTGTGCCATCGTTGCCCCCCAATTGGCCACTTTTATTTTTTCTCTCCGTTTCCCTTGCAGGTCTGGATCATTGCTGACAAAGTTCAAGGGAGTCACAGCCTGAGCTGTGGCACAGTGTGCCACCGGGTTGGTGTGCAGCCCATGGACCCTAAAGGACAATCGTGGGACTATGGAATTGGAGTAAGTGAGGATCCACTTATATTGCATGTTTGTGCCCCCTTACTGCTTTGTGCCCACCTGTGTCTTACTAAAGCGGCTCTCTATCTTCTTCTTCTCCTCTTCCTTCAGGGCGGATGGGACCACATCAGCGTGCGAGCGAACAGTCAGGAAGCCCCGCGCATCAGCCTGCCGCTCCCCTCGGACAAGTCGAATGACACCCGTGGTGAGGCACCAGCAATCAATGGGCGTGTTGTGGGCTGCTAAGGAGCCGACCTTCAAACCCCCCACCCCAACACACACTCTCCTCATGTCCTCCATGTCTCAGCTTCAGTCTATCTTGTCATCGCCTTCATTTCAAATAACCAGCCTAAAATGAGGCCCCCCGTCCTGTACACTGCAGCCTCTTGTTTCTCCATGTAGCTGTAACTGACCAAGATGCCACGCAGCCGATGGCCGTACCCAGAAGGCACCGCTTTGTGAGTCTCCCGTGGAGTTTTCATGCTACACATCATGACTCTCTTTCTGGCTGCTGTCGTAATTAGGGGCTGCAATTGGAAAAATGGAGTTACAGGGTGGCAAAGGGGTGGGATGTTTGAGGAAAGATGATGCCCATCTGTTGAGGGCATCGTCGGCTGCTGAGGGTCACCACGGTGGGGGGGGCTGCTGAATGTTCTTTCTAGGGTGTGGCTGCCTACAGGGTGGTGTACTCTTAATAGCCTGGCACCCTTGAGGCTGTGCGGTGTGCATGGGTGGTGCTGCCTATAGGTGGTGCTGTTAGCCCACTGGGAGCGATGCCCATAAAAGCTTGATCACCTAGGGTAGGGTGGGTGTCCTGCCCATAATAGCTTAGTCTCATTCAGGGGGTACTGTTAGCCCCTGCATATAAAGAGCTATGCCCATCAAAATCTTCATCATGTGTACTAGCTGATCTTTGTGGGGTGGGTGCCCTTAATTACTGGTTGCTTTGAGGGGATGTTGTTAGTCATTGTGTGTAAGGAGCTATGCCCATGATAGTGTGCCTAATCACACTAGTTGATCTTTGTGTGGTGGGCACTATGCCCATAATAGCGAGTTCATCTCATGAGGGTACAGTTAGCTGCTAAGTGTCTGACAGTTCTCTGTAGGATGTAAATCTCCTAAAAATGTAACGACCACAGGGGGGCGCTGTGTGTAAAGAGCCAGGCCCTTAAAGGTCTAATCACATTAGGTGGTCCTTGTATGGTGGGGGCTGTACTTTGTGAAACTTGGTTTCCTCTGGGGGGCACTGTTAGCCCCTGCGTGTAAAGAGTGATCCCCTTATTAGTTGATTGTGGCGGGCACTGTGCCCATGATAGCCTGGTCATCATGTGAGGCTACTACAGTACCTATAGGGTGCAAATGTCACAAGAGTGGTGTTGCTTCAAGGGGGCACTCTTACCACTGTGGGGAAAAAAAGGCTATGCCAAGAAAAGTCTGATGATAGTCATAGGGTGGGCACCGTGCCCAGTCATCTCAAGGGGGCGCTGTTGGCCATTCAGTGTAAGGTAATTGCAGGGTTCTGGTGGTTACTGTTTAGGGTTTGTGTAGTTAGCACCGGGCACTTTTCAGTTAGTGTGCCTAAAGAGCCATGCCACTTTAACTGATCTTTGAAGGGAGGGCATTGCACCCTTAAATTGTTAACCACTATATGTAACGGACTACTCAGCCTAATCACATGCACTAGGTGGTCTTTGTAGGGTGGGCATTGAACTCCTAGTTGTCGGTCACCTCAGGGGGTGCTCTTGTGCAGCGTGTAAAGAGCTTTGCCCATAAACGCCTAATCACGTGTAACTAGCTGGTCATTGTAGGGTGGGCACCGAGCCCTTAATAGCCAGTCACCTCAAGAGGGCGCTATTAGCCACTATTGTCCTTCGGGTTTATGTCGCACAGCAGTGGCGTCACCATAGGGGGGCGCTGTGGCCATACAAGTCTGATTACTTTAAATGAGGCCTGTAGGGTGGTGGGCACTGCGATCTTCATGTTGGTATTGGCCTTTTGCCTTTAGAGGTTGCTGTTAGCTACTTTTTCTAGCACAATGGCAATGCCCTCTTTGACTGCGCATCTTGTGCCCTCCAGCGTGGACCTTTTTAGCTGCTTCAATCAAAATGGTGCATGCAAGGGCCTGGTCACCTCTGGAGCCCCGTGCTGATAAGAAAGAGCCTGGCATCTGTTAAGTGACAGGGTAGCACAACGCCACTGCCGTCGGCCCAGACCCTTAGGTTACAGAAAATGGCACAATCAGATGGTGCCCGTGTGGTGTGTTAGGTGCACTGGACACTGACGGCGAAGTGTGCGCAGCTGTGTGTGGCACTAGTGCCGAGTGACACTTTTGATTTTAGTCATAATGGCTCTTGGTATTTCCGTTTGTTGAGATTCTGTGGCACCTGTGCCAGCAGGATGAACTGGCATGGAAACTCCCTTCTCAATAAATGTTTTACTGCTGTTTGACTTGACTGCTCAGTGTTGCGTGTTTATGTCCAGCAGGGATGGTAAATGGGCACAGAATGGCACCCATAGTGCCCCCCGTAATCGCATAAACCGAGGAGTCAACTTGAGGTGAAAAACTGAAACTTTATTGAAATGTGAAGAGAAAGCGTCAGCTGAGCTCTGCCCGCTGCGCATCGTGCCAGCGCTCGCATCCTCTCTGAATGGCAGACTTTTCCAAAGCTGTGCCAACGGTGTGGATGGTAGGGCACTGCGGAGAGCGCCCTTGGGCATAGGGCCGGGCCCCCGGCGTGTATCGTCTCTAGGGGGGCTTTCGAGCAGACCCACGATCCTTCAAGGCACACGCGGCCATTTAATCAAGTGTCTCCATGTCGGGAGGTGCCCATCTCTCACCCTGCGGGGCACGGGTGCCAAGGGTGCACCCCCCACCACGGTGTCCATTAAGTCCAACAGTCCGTGGCGTCATCGGTTCGCCGTGACGCCCAAGCCTTCGCTGCCGAGGTCAGCTGCCCTCCCGATAGCCGGTGATCTGTGTCAGGTACTGAGCCAAGCGCTCGCCGCCGGACTCGTCCAACTCGGGCCGGCGGGACTGCATGAGTCGGGAGGCGCCTGCGCTGTCGCCGGCCACCGCTGCGGGCAGGACGCCGCTGGACATCTCCAGGATGATGCCGGTTAGGGACTTGATGTAGTTCTTGGCTAAGGTGAGGGTCTCGATTTTCGAGAGCTTCTTGTCCGTCTTGACGTGCGGGATCGCCTCCCGCAGCGCCTGGAACGCGTTGTTGAGTTTGTGCATTCGGTGGCGCTCGCGCTCGTTGCTCTCCAGGCGCCGGGCGTTGCGCTCCTTGCAGCTGCTCAGGGGCCTCCTGCGTCGGGCACTCGGCGTCGCGTCCTCGCTGGCGGTCTTCCTTCGCGGTCTTGGTCCGTCGGTGTCCGGCTCTTCCACCTGCAGCTCCCGGTCGGCCTCGATGGAGGACCTGCGGCTGAATTTGGAGGCTTTGCCTTTGGACTTCATGATGGGGACTGAAAACAGAAGAAGAAAAGAAAATTAGGAAGGAGGACGCGACGGGTGGAGACTGGAAAAGGCGAAATATTATCGAGGATAACCAGAAAACGCGCAACGAAAAGGATAAGGCGTTTAAACAAAGGCAGGCTGTGTGCGTTTGCCTTGCTGGAAAAGGCGCTATATCTATCTATCTGTATATCTATCTATTATATAGTGCCTCACATCTATCTATCATATAGCGCCTTTCACATCCATCTATCTATCTGTATATCTATCTATTATATAGTGCCTTTCATATCTATCTATCATATAGCGCCTTTCACAGCTTTCTATCTATCATATAGCGCCTTTCACATCTATCTATTATATAATGTCTTTCACAACTATCTATCTATCTATTATATAGAATCTCACATCTATCTGTCTAATTTATGTATATCGCGGTAGATAACCAGAAGTATGGCCTAAAGTGGCTGAAAAACAAATAAATAAACGAAACGAAAAGAACACGACGTTTACACAAGGAGCGGCTTTGTGGATTTTTAACAAGCTTGGAAAGGCGCTATATCGCGGTAGATAACCAGAAACAGCCCTACCGGGCTCTCTGATTCAGACTGAAAACCGTAAAGGAATGTAACTAAGTAGGACATAATGTAGGAAGACGTCGAGGCTGTTTGGTTTCATCGGGCATGGAAAGGCGCTATATCGCTTTAAGTAATCAGAAACTGTCCGAGTGGACCCCATGTTTCATATTGAAAAAAACGTTGAAGAACGAGTAACGTAAAAGGACAAGCGCGGTTAAACACCGAGGCTGTTTGGTTTCGTCTCTCTTCGAAAGGCGCTATATCGCTATAGGCGACCATAAATTGGTGGTCTCTAGTGCCCGACGCTGCCAGCAGAACTATAATGATCAATGAAGGGGCAGTCAATCCAAACAAAAAGGCACCGATCCTGCTTCTTTGGAAGCTGTTTCACCTACCTGGGCGGGGTGGCGACAGGGCAGACCTGCGTTCACAAAGGTGCACACAAGCAGGCGACAAACCGATCGATGGAGCAGGCGAGGACACAGGGGGCGGGCGGTCGCTACACCTCGCAGGTGCTCCGCAGAGCTGCCAGGTGCGGGTTTGCTCCACGTGTCCACAAAGTCGCCTTAAGATGCTTCCGATTGATTTCGGACTCCCCGCCCCTCCTCTACTGACCAATGACAGCTCGATGGGCGGGTCGTTCCTTCTCCGCTATGAATGCGAACAGCGGGTTTACAGTCAAACCTCAGACGAGCGGAGCCGCCCGCTCACGTTTCACCGTTTCCTGGTGTTTGTCGGGCCTCCTCATGTTTGTCATCATACCGCGCGGACCACCGTCACCCCATCTACGTTGTCATTCACCGATTTAAATCTCTTCCAGTGATTCTCCCTCCTAACAGCAGCCTCGTAATGTCCGTACACTGGGCAGAGGAGCCAAGGCAGCACCGCCGGAGCACGCAGGACACCGAATGGCTGGCCCATTGTGTGAGCACGAAGACGACACTTTGTTCTGAGTATACACGTGAAGGACGATGATGATGGTGGTTCATCTAGTTGGAGTCTTTATCCAAAGTGGTCTACAACATCAGGATGCATTTCAACTGGTTAGATGTGGGCAGACAGGTATGAAAGGCACCATATAATGGAAGGCAGATCGACGTGAGGAGCTCCTTATAATTAAATAAGACTCGAAAGTCAGGATGGAAGAGATTGAGAGATGTGAAAGGAGCAAAACAGTTACCTAGCTAGACGTGAAAGGCGCTA